>NC_057938.1:54777044-54882044 GCF_018555375.3 Anguilla rostrata | reverse complement strand
AATATCTCTGAATGACTATATATATATATATAATATGTTTTTAAAAAAAAACAGTACAGTTTTTTTGGTTGGGTTGTTAAAATCGGTGTTGACTGGAGTTATTTAACAATACTAGAAGTTGAAAAATGCATAGCGCTAATAGATGTAGAATAGTCATAATTGCAAACGTGCTTTTTGTCATCGTGTCTTCTCGTTGCCACGGATACGTCTGAAAAAGTGAAATCCTCCCAGTTTACATCTGTGTGATTGCTGCTTCCTGAGATTTACCACCTTGGGAAGCTACAATCTTCCTTCAAGCTTCGCACCCCGCTAACCTTTGTGTTCTTTTGTTTTGTTTTTTTGTTTATGGTTGTTCTAGCTGCAGCATCAGGCAGTTGGTTCTTGCCCTTTTTAAAATATGATCCATTACTTCCTGTTATGACATTTTAGGGCATTGTACTTGTTGTGTATCACCCAGTGGCACTTATAATTTCAATTCCAATTCTCTCTCTCTCTCTTTCTCTGATCGTTTTTTGTTATGTTTGTGATGAAGCTTAAATGTGGTGATGAAGTCCAGCTGCTTCGATATGTATCTCTTGACATCTTTGGCTTTCTCCAGAAAGCGTGGGGAAGGGGGGAGGGGGGGAGGGAGGGTGGGGTCCTGGTTTCTTCACTGACTGCTTCTCATCAAGGCGTTGTGTGGAACTCGAAAAAAAAAAAGAGTTTTGTCAATGCGGGACTCTCACATGTACAAGGTTTGGGGTTTTCCCTGAAGGGTGGGTTTTTAGGCCCTGGTAGGTGAGTTCCTTTTGGGGTCTTGCAAGATAAGTTTGTCCTCAGTTCTTGCTAACCACAACATAGGCTACATCAGGAACAAGCCACACCATCGTTTACCAACGTTATTCACCGTTCCTCCGCTTGCCTTCTGATCTGATGCCAGTCGCACACGGTTACCACATCAAAGAGTGCTAAATGTCGCTGTAAGTCTTTAAATTGTCACGCCAGAGACTCCGATACTGGTTTTTTTTGTTTGTTTTTGTTTATTTTTGTTTATCCCTACGTGTGTTGGGATATATCCATCTTCAGGCCTCAAAAAACGTCTCAGCGATTCGCAGATTCACATGAAAAACACGTTAAGCACGCGAGGAAGAAGATCTATTTCCAGTTGGGTTGATAACCATGTTTACAGACAGGCTCTTGATGTCTTCATCTGTCCTCTTCCCCCATAATGTGAATTTCTGAGCGATTTATTTGTTTCAAAGCGGCTTCAGTGATTTCCATACACAGCAGTGTTATGTCAGAGTGACTTGATTGGGACTTTGTTTGTGCCTGAAAGTTGGGAAAAAATAAATTTTTTGTCGGAATTCCGTGCAAAGGTCACCATTTTTACGCCACTTTAATTTAGTCAAATATTGATTTTCTTCAGGTGATACCAGTTGGATTTGCTTCCACCGTCTTGTTTATCTTTTGAACGGAAGACACCTTTAAGTACTGTAACTTCTTCTAATCAAATAACATAATCTTGTGTTGACTTTACAGCACACTGCAGACATTAGTATTAAAAAAAAAAAAAAAAAAACACAGACAAGATATTACCAAATATTTTACCAAAATTAAATCAGTCAAACAAAATAAAATCAAGGGTGTTTTAATTTATGATTAAAAATAATTTTACCATTAAATGTATATCGTACACTTTTACTTTGTATTTTGGTGACTTCCGCTAATGGCTAAAATTATTAAAAGGATTTGTGCAAATAAAGAATGTACATTTTCTACAATTTATGATTTGTGCATGTTCTACGGAGTCCTGAATATTAGGGTTATGATATGAATAGCAACATATTAACGACAGAGGCTGTCTATGTTCATAAGGGGTCAAAGGGCACAAGGTCAAAGGTCACAGGTTCTGACACAGAAGGTTTCAGTGTAGTTTGTGGAAAAGCCGCTTTGACATGCAGTATTACATCAACTAAATACCTCCGACAAAGCTGGTGTATTGGATTGTTTTTTTTTTTTTTTTGTTTTGTTTTGGAAAGATGGATCAGTTATTTTTCACCAAAAAATGCCATAACAATAGTAATGCTCATATGATCTCACAAACATCGTTATCTCAGCACATTGTTGATAGCACTCTAAATGCCAGTACGGACATGCACGATGGTAAGTGAAAGGAAATCTGCTGGTGCTGCCTACACACACACACACACACACCGAAACACACACACACACACACAGAGTCAGTCCAGTTACTGCTAGGCATCCATTCTCTACGCTGTGTGTTCAGTGCTGAAATCCACGCGTCTAAACACCACGCCGAGACTCCCTTTCAGTCAGAAGATCACTGCCAAAGCCTGCGATTGGTAAACACGGTCCAAAGAAAAGCAGAGATATCACCGATATCTCACACACTTGTTAGCATTAGCACACATCAGAGAAGCAGACTAGAGGCTGCCTTTTTTAAATTCTGCTAATATATGCATTCTGTTTACAATCGTTTGGGTGAATACTGAGCCTGGTGCTGTGTTGTTGGGGTGCAGGCACTTACTGAACCATTTTGGGGGCGACTAGGATAAGGCTTTGGAGGATGGGGGACACATTGGCAGTGAGGCGAAAAGGAAAAACAAAAAGCACTTTTTTCCTTTCTTTTTCTTTTTGCAAACAGGTAGCAGTTTTGTGAGTGAGAGTCAGATTTTGTGGTCCGGCACAAACCTTACCGGATTTGGAAATCCCTTTTTTTCGTTTAATGGACAAAAAAAAAAAACTGGAACGTTGCTTAGAAACACAAAGAAACACAAATTACGAGCTTCCTCTGGAGCACTGATGCTCACATACTCACACGTTACTGTTTGGGGGGGTGGGGGGGGGGGGGAGTTATTGTAACTAGGTTACCTGAAAAGAAAACCTGTACATAGTCAAAATGGATGGAGAGTGAATGCCACTTGTTCCAGGCAATTGGTGTTGCTCCTGCCTATCTGGGGAAAATAAATAAATTACTACGAAGCATTGCGCTGACTGAGCTGCATGGTTTCACAAGGAAAACATAATTTTATGGTTATTTTAAATAGTTCTTTTTTTTATCCATTAGGTGTGTCATTCTGAAATAAATATGGTATATTTATTCATTTTTTTGTTTTTTGTTTATTGAATGGCATAGTTCATGAAATTCTGTGCAAATATAGTTTCCATTGTAACGGTCACAGTAGGAGATGGCTTAACAGTGCATGAGCACACATTGTGTCTAATCTGGTGCTGAAAGATATTATTTTATTTTTTTTTGTTACTATTGGTTTGTTATTTGTATTGTTCTTTTTTTATTTTCCAAAAAGGCACTTTGTGAAAAGGTCTGTGGTTGTATGTGTCTGTAGAGACTTGTGTCGAAAGGTGAACTTTAAAGTGATTGGCTCGTTTCTTATCACATGAATGAGTGCAAAATAAACCACGTAAATTCTGAAAAGTACGGCATCGTTTTCCTTCTTTCAAAAGCACTTTGTGTAAATAATTTAATGACATAAATGAATGTTGAACTAGTAGTATGAACTACGCGCTATGAATTCATTTGCACTAAGTGCAATTTAAGGTACACGTAAACTGAAGTTTGCAGATTTATCACAGTTTCACTTCAAAATGAGCACTTAGATTTTTTTAAAAACACATACACACAAATATAAAAGTTATATTTAAAAATGTGCATATTCATTTAAAATGTATTAAATGTGCACTGCAGTGAAGTTGTAAATCGCGTTAAGTATATGTAGATCATACATTTCTGGTTTCTAACTATAATTATGTAGTAGGGATGAAGTCGTCTGTCCGGCAAAATTTGAGTCGAAAGATGAGACTTCTACAGTATATAAATGGTTAAGGCTGACGAACTACATGCTGGACATTTTGGCTCTGGAAGGTCTCCAACGCGCTATGGAGAGCACAACAAATTCCTGAGCCAACATGGCTATCTGTGGGAAACAGTTGCGTGGTGCCGCAAACTCGCCAGGTCACCTGCAAAACGCGCATGCGCATTCGCCTTACAGCGCGTAGCCAAATGCTAGTCTGAGTGGCGGCTTTTGGGGGCGGCCCGTTACTAGAACAGCGCTCGAGCTAGCAACGGCGGTGACGGGTATCAGACTACGCAGTGAGAGGATATTGCTAACAACACGGGAAAAGGGAGTCGCTTGAACACAGTGAGTGAAACGCACTAACAAAATGTCAACCGTTTATTCCTTGGTCTTTCTCCGTATGACAACTTTGTCTAGCCGGGCCGTCAGCTGGTTTTCGTATGTTTCAAGGCAGACGTTAGCGGGGTTTTCAGTAGCAACAGCTTCTATTTCATCCATTCAATGTTAATACTAGTGACAGTGCCCGCGTGAGATTTTCACAGAAGGCCTGCAGAGGGGGTCGGCTCGAGAAAGAAGCCCCGTAGCCGGTGTCATGTATTACAGCGATCACGCTATGCGCTATCACGCAGCTGAATTGATTTTATCCGCTGGGTATACTTAGCGACTGCGTTGCGAGGTTAGCTAGATTGGTTATTTCCGTGTGGATTAAACGGGTCCATTTTAGACACGTGAGCGGGGCCGACATATTCAACTATAGAATTTATGTTGCGCAGGCGACGTATGTGGTGTTTAAATAACGCCCACCTAACAGTATTGACGGCGCAAAACTTCGGCTACAGTATTCAGACTCGATGCGCCGCAACCTGCTGTAGGCTGTGTGTCTGTTTGATGACATTTATTTCACATTTGACATTTCGAGACATTTGGCCGAGTACTTGTTTAGCGGTCGAAATAGGTGGTGCGCTTCGAAACCGGTTGCTTCATTTTTGTCTGTGTCAAGAAATATTGTTATTGAGAAATGGGACTCCTAGCTACTTATGTCGTTTATATCAAACGATAAAACAATGTTTATTCACGCCAAATTGTGGCGTGTTGGAGTTATACAAAGCAAATGGTGATTATTGCATTATAAATAAAACTTTTGCGGTTTATTTCCATGAAATATATTCTAGTTTTTTTGTTTTCTCTCTTACGGGGCTTTGTGAGCCAATGTTTAGCTTTGAAGGAACAATGAGAGAATGTAATGGGCATATGTGTTAAAATGGGAATATGACAGCGCGTGGAGGAGCTGGTAAATTGATAAACGGGCTGAATCCAATGAAATGGGCGTAGCGCTCGCTTAAATACTTCGACAGCGGATCGGAGAGAAGTTAACGTAATATTATGCGACATCATCATTACACAGCATTCGGCCTCGAGACCTGTTCCCCCCTTGCGAATGGAAAGGCCAGCCGGTCCGGCCGTTTAAAATGTCATGTTTTACGTGCGTTTGCTTAAACAGTGACTGGACTTTTCCAGAGAAATCGATTAATCGCTGAAACGTATACAAATCACTGCAGGTGGTAAGCGAGCTTCTGTGCCAAGCTGCGGCGGGTTCTGCGTTGATACCAAAGCGTTCTGGCACGAGCTCGGGAAAGTCGTTCGGATGTAAAATGGCCAAGACGTCATTCTTGTGGCCGTGCCAATTCCTGCATATTTTGGGTATGAAGTTGTGGGGGACTTTGTTATCAGAAAATGTAATTGTTACCAAGGGCTGTGATTCAGATGTTTTTCTGAGAATAATGTCTTTTATTGTCTCCATGGAGATGTGGTGATCGGTTTGATAGAGTGCTCCTCCATGATATTATTCAGGTTTTAATTTTCAGATTTATATGGAACTGTACTTTTTATTTGCTTTTTTCGCAGAATGCGTGTTGCCTTTAGCTAATTAGGTTTCTGTCGTAAAAGGAATGGGCTGTCTTCGTTTTTCCATCTGAAAGTAATGGTTCTCTGTCCTTGGTGCTGTACCGAAGCTAGCCGTGTCCGGTACTTGAGAAATGTTGCTATCACGCTCCTTTAAGTGGGATCGATTAGCACGTCCTCTTTACGTTCCCGCACGAGAGGGACTGCACTTAGACGGTGTTAACAGATGGCACACTCTGGCACCTCAGTGTTTAGCTCAAGTGAGTTTCCACTCAAAAAAGATGAAGTGCTTTATGCAGATAAGATGTCTTATGCAGATAAGCTTTCGCCCTGGACGGAGTGTAGCACAGTGGGTAAGGAATTGGGCTTGTAACCGAAAGGTCGTAGGTTCAATTCCCGGGTAAGGACACTGCCGTTGTACTTAACCGGAATTGCTTCAGTGTATATCCAGCTGTATAAATGGATACAATGTAAAATGCTATGTAAAAGTTGTGTAAGTCGCTCTGGATAAGAGCGTCTGCTAAATGCCTGTAATGTAATGGTTCTCTACTCTAAGTAATCATTAATCTCCCATCGGAATATGGACTAAACAAGGGATCTGCTTGTTCATGACTGTCGGTCATTTTCTGAGATTGTGGGAAATACATTATTAAAAATAGTACTCAGAGACTCAAAGTATTACTCCGTATATGTTTCATGGCTGTGGCTGTTAGAAAAACTGAAGTATGAAAAATTGAAGCTTCTTCTTTAAGCACTACATGTGCCAAAATGACAAGAAAGGCGTACTGTGACATTTAGAATTAAATGAAAAAATCTGTTGCTCAGAAAAGTTCAGAAAACGGCATTTAAGAGAGGAGTGTTTCTCAGTGCATGGAGCCGCACATTTACTGTGTTAAACGTAATCAGAATCAGTGGGTCTGCTTATGAACAGAGGCCGCTTTGTGCGCATGATATACTGTACAGCTCAGAGGGCCTCGCTTGGGGAAAGCCTTAATCCGCTTACTCAGTTTGCTTTATAGAAAAGAGGCGTTATCCAGAGACTTAAAAAGTAAAAGTGAAAAGTGCAACACTTTCGGTGTCAACCTTCGGCATTTGGAACGGCGATTGTGTGATCCGCGATTTTTTTATGATCTTGAGCAAAGCTGCTTTATGGTCCCTGTGAACCTGCCCTTGTGTTGCGTGACCGTGCTGCACTGGCTGTTATCGCGCCCGGCTGTGTGCTGGAGCGGGTAAAACGTAGGCCTGTAAAAGGCCTTGGAGTTTGCCCTGCATGGATTTGCGATACTCTGCAGCACCGTTTCACTGTCTCTGACTGCCTGTCATCAAACCTCTTTACTCTACAGAACTGAACTTAAACACTGTCTGTCGCTACAAGCACCTGTAGCACACAGTCTCTACAGGCACCTCTAACACACACACTTACTCTACAAGTACCTCTAACACACACTCTCTCTCTACAGGCACCTCTAACACACACACTTACTCTACAAGTACCTCTAACACACACTCTCTGTCTACAGGTACCGCTCACACACACACTTTCTACAGGTACCTATAACACACACACTTACTCTACAAGTACCTCTAACACACACTCTCTGTCTACAGGTACCTCTAACACACACACTTACTCTACAGGTACCTCTAACACACACACTCTACAGGTACCTCTAACACACACTCTACAGGCACCTCTAACACACACACACACTCTCTCTACAGGTGCCAACACACACACACTCTACAGGTACCTCTCACACACACACTTTCTACAGGTACCTATAACACACACACACTCTCTCTCCAGTTGCCTCTAACACACACACGCACACTCTACAGGATTCTCTAACACACACACTCTCTATAGGTACCCCTAACACACACACTACAGGTACATCTAACACACACACACTCTACAGGTACCTCTATCACATACACACACACACACACACACACACACTCTACAGGTACCTCTAACACACACACTCTACAGGTACCTCTAACACACACACTCTACAGGTACCTCTAACACACACACTCTACAGGTACCTCTCTCTCTCTACAAGAGCACCTCTAATGTGTAATGTTCCCCATCTCCAAAGTTTAGACCCGTAAGGAGAAGGGGCGTATATTTCTTTTGTAAAGAGTGTGTTCTTAGTGTGGTGTCAGTCATCCATTATTACTCATGTGGTCCTGTCCATTCCCTGTAAGACACCTGTTAATGGCTTCTTATTCAGTTAATCTTTAATGACTACTGAGAGGGCACAAGTAGAGGGGGGCGAATCAAATGCGTCTTTAATGGGGGGCGGAGGAGTAGAGGGTGGCTGTTTTATTTTAAACCTCCCCCCCCCTTCACGTGGGACGTTTTTACTGTAGTCCACACAGCCCAGAAGAAAGAGTGTCCTCCTTCAGTTCTCTTTGTGCGCTTGGCGTATCTTTTTTTTTGTTTTTGCTTGTCTGTTTGGGCATTGTTGTTAAATGAAACAAGCCCGGTCGCGTCTGTCAGAGGACGTATTGGATGGCAAATTCTTTTTCGCTACACGCAGAGCTCATATTATCTTCCTCTAGGAGCCCGCTGTTTACCAGCCAGGGTATCGATTTACAGTCCACTTGCTTGGAATTGATGTGGGGGGTTTAACTTGCTTTTTTTTCATTGTAGAAAATATCATGTACTCTTTTTGTTTCTTTTTTTGTCTTTTATCGTTTGAACGGGAGTTCCGCCGGGTTATTGCAGTCAAGTCGAGCCCCGCGGGGGGAAAAAAACCACAAGCGTGCGATTAATTATGGACGCCGATCGGTATTAGCATATTGTCGTCTCCCGCCCGGTGTTGTGTCGCTGTTCCCGTGGCGATGCCTGCGTCTGTGCCGCCCACCGCCTGCTGCGTCGGCAGCGCGGAGAGAAAGAGCCGTCTGTCCTGCGGACGCTGCGATCAACTCCGTTTTCTCTGTTCCTCTCGTGTTTATTTAAACGCGTCCCCAAAATGCGAGCTGCAACTATTCCGCCTGTCCGTTGCACACAGTGACAGTTAAGCGATTTTAGGCGCTTTTATTTTGACTTTTTTTTCATTTCTTTTTGATCAGTATTCCGTGACCAACACCAACTTTGTGAAGTGTCCAAAAACCGCTGAAGTGACCCTAGGCTACGAACAAAGAGCTCTGAGTCAGTTTGAATCAAGCACGTAATTCAACACGGCGTTTTTAAATCATCTTTAACAGTTCTGTAGACGCGAGCTCATTGGCCCCGTGAGGCATCGCTGATTGCCAGGAGAACTGACAGCTTTAGAGTTTGATCCATTAAGATCGCTCTGTACACCCGCACACCGTCTGGCCTGTGGCTAGCTTATTAATAGCTCGCCGGTTTCATCTTGTCATAATAAATACTCCCCACCGTCTTGTTCTTAGTCAGCAGTTTCTGCTTCCTGGTTGAGCCGGAAAAGCCTCTGCCAATCGGCATTGCCGTTGCTGACTGCTGCGATTCTATTGGTTGTTGAGTTGTGGAGCTCCTCTCTGTTTTCCACCAATGAGGTGACATTGTGGCTGCCTTATCTCATTGTTGTTAGCCTCCCCCCCCCCCCCCCCCTCCATTCTATCCAGGAGCTTCCGGAACACTCTGGGCTCGTCCGGTTCTGGAGGCTCGGGCGGGTCGTCCAGTCCATTGTTGATTCTGTGCCGCGATCCAGTTGAGTCAGCGGGTGCGTTCTGTTCCTCCCTGTGTGAGCTGATTCAGTACTTAAAACCCCCCCCCCGGGGGGGTGGGGGGCAAGTCTGTGCCAGAAATTCCTGCCCCCCCCAAAGAGAGAGAGGGAGAGAGAGAGACAGAACACTGCATATGCTCCACTTACCCCCCTCCCATTCTCATGGTATCATCTGTCCTCCTTCACAAACAGTCCTGTCTGGTCTCAAACATTTTTGAAGTGGGGGGGGTGGGGGTGTGGTGAAAGCCCCCTCTCCTCTTCCCCCAGCATCTCTGCTCTCACTTTTTTTTCACCTCTCTGGCTGCACCTCGTCTTTCCGACGAGACGTTAAAACTGAGGTCCTGACTCACCGTCGCCGTTAGAGGTCCCACGACACTCGTCGCAAGGGGGTGGGGGGGGGGGCGGGCGAGGGGGGGGGTTCCCCGGCGAAATTCTCAACCTGCCTCCTAATCATCCTCCAGTGTGGCTGGCTAAAATAGTTCTCTCCCTCTGCACCTCCGCTGATGTGTGGTGAGCGTTCTGGCTCAAAATGGCCGCCGTGCATCACCCAGGTGGGGGCTACACATCCGTTGGTGGCAGAAGAGAGTTTCCCTCTCGTCATTGTAAAGGGCTTTGAGTGTGAGAAAAGCGCTATATAAATGCGAGCCATGATTATTATTATTATTATTGTTAGTATGTGTGTGATGCATGGATTCCATAGGGTTTTTGCATTGAGTTTGAGGCCCTGAACTTTTTTTTTTTTTTTTTTTAATTGCTTTTGTAATTTAAATCCTTAAATCCAATATGGCCGCTGTGGGAGAGAGACTGGAGATAAACTCACGTCAGGGCCAAGTTGTTTTATGTTGTGCATTTCCCGGCAGATTTGTCACGGTACACCTAGCAGCACAGCCCCGCCCAAACCCCGGAGGACTTCAGTGCCAGAAAGAAAGTCCCTCAGGTGGAATAACCGGGAGGAAACCTCGTTAGGGGAACCGGGCTCATTGGGGGGGGGTGGCTATCCTCCACTGGCCAGCTCAGGGTGTGTAGAGGTAGGAGGGCCCCCAAGTCTCCCCTGCAGGACAGGTGTTGGGGACGGATTGCATCGCAGTGATACTGGGATTGGTGCCAAAAAACCAGAAGATTCCTCTCAGTGTTGATCGACAAATCAGCACTGAGCTGAGAGAAGTCATGTGACCTGTTAGTAATGACAGGGGTGGAACTGAGAGGAGTCATGTGACCTGCTAGCAGTGATTAAAGGAGAACATCGGGAGGTCATGTGACCTGTGTGACGTGATATACAGTCTGGAATCTTCTCTAAGCCCCACCCCCCTGCCCTCTACAGACCGGAATCTGCTCTAAGCCCCACCCCCCTGCCCTCTACGGTCCGGAATCTTCTCTAAGCCCCACCCCCTGCCCTCTAAAGACCGGAATCTTCTCTAAGCCCCACCCCCCTGCCCTCTACAGACCGGAATCTTCTCTAAGCCCCACCTCCCTGCCCTCTACAGTTCGGAATCTTCTCTAAGCCCCACCCCCCTGCCCTCTAAAGACCGGAATCTTCTCTAAGCCCCACCCCCCTGCCCTCTACAGTCCGGAATCTTCTCTAAGCCCCACCCCCTGCCCTCTAAAGACCGGAATCTTCTTTAAGCCCCACCCCCTGCCCTCTAAAGACCGGAATCTTCTCTAAGCCCCACCCCTGCCCTCTACAGACCGGAATCTTCTCTAAGCCCCACCCCCTGCCTCTACAGACCGGAATCTTCTCTAAGCCCCGCCCCCCTGCCCTCTACAGACCGGAATCTTCTCTAAGCCCCACCCCCTGCCCTCTACAGACCGGAATCTTCTCTAAGCCCCGCCCCCTGCCCTCTACAGACCGGAATCTTCTCTAAGCCCCACCCCCTGCCCTCTACAGACCGGAATCTTCTCTAAGCCCCGCCCCCTGCCCTCTACAGACCGGAATCTTCTCTAAGCCCCACCCCCTGCCCTCTACAGTCCGGAATCTTCTCTAAGCCCCACCCCCTGTCCTCTACAGTCCGGAATCTTCTCTAAGCCCCACCCCCTGCCCTCTACAGACCGGAATCTTCTCTAAGCCCCACCCCCTGCCCTCTACAGACCGGAATCTTCTCTAAGCCCCACCCCCTGCCCTCTGCAGTTTGGAATCTTCTCTAAGCCCCACCCCCTGCCCTCTACAGTCCGGAATATTCTTTAAGCCACACCCCCCTGCCCTCTACAGACCGGAATCTTCTTTAAGCCCCACCTCCCTGCCCTCTACAGACCGGAATCTTCTCTAAGCCCCACCCCCTGCCCTCTACAGTCCGGAATCTTCTCTAAGCCCCACCCCCTGCCCTCTACAGACCGGAATCTTCTCTAAGCCCCACCCCCCTGCCCTCTACAGACCGGAATCTTCTCTAAGCCCCGCCCCCCTGCCCTCTACAGGAATCCTCTCTCAGTCGGTTCCCCAGCAGATGGGCGTGATTAATGTGTCTCCACACACTCACTCTGCAGGCGGCCGTGGGCTTCTGGGTTGACTTTGGCAAACGGCTTGTTTAGACAGACGCAGGGACCCATACGGGAAGCTTCAGAACGAGACGACCGGCAAAAAGGAACGGGATGAGAGAGAGGAGGGGTGAGGAGGGGTCTGAGGCGGAAATCCCCCTCTTACAGGAATGGAATGTACAACAGTATACTGAAATATATAAATATATTATCAACATATTGCAAATTTTCCCACATATATTGGCAAAATTCTGTTTATTGCTGGTTTCAAATATTGCGGTGCTTTTAAAAATATGTATAAATCACTGCGAAATGTACTGAATGATGCTGAGGCATTGCAACTCTCACTCATGGGTATCTTGTATCTAAGTAACAATGGTACCATCCACTAGGTATGACATTCACAGTGAGGCTGCACACACACACCCCCACACGCTCACACGCTCACACACACGCACATACACACACATGCACACACACACTCACGCTCACACACACACTTATACACACACACACACACATGCACACACACACACACATGCGCACACACTCACGTTCACACACACACACACACATGCACACACACTCACGCTCACACACATACACACACACTCACGCTCACACACACACACTCACGTTCACACACATACACACACATGCACACACACTCACGCTCACACACGCACACACACACCCCCACACGGGCACACACACACCCCCACACGCTCACGCTCACACACACACACATGCACACACACAAACACCAGCCTTGTGTACCATGCTATAAACCGGCCGCCTTTTTGCTGACAGGCTGAAACGCTTATCAGCGAGGGTGGGGAGGGGAGGGGGGGGCTTCCAGCGATTGTTCGGTTAATGTGGCCTTTATAAGAGAGGGAGCGGCGAGTAGCGGTTCCCACGCGACCCCGGGGGGGGGGGGGGGGCGTGGCTCTGTCCTGTCAGCGGTTCTGAGAGGGGAGGTGGGAAAGAGCTTCCGTTCAGAATCAGAACCGGGTCAGGTACGGGTTTGCGGTACCGGTTTGAACACGTTCTCCATTCTGATTCAGTGGCTCCGTTTGTGCTCGATGCTAACACTGGATGTACTGGACAGCAGGTGCTTCAGACAGGAGCTTCTGTCACTGCTGGCAAACAGCCCCAGGGTCACAAAGACCAAATAACATGTTGAAGCGAAAATTTAAGCAGGTTTTTTTTTTTGTTTGCTTTCATTTCATTTTAATCACGTCATGAGTTAATTCGCCATTGCGGTCGACCGAATAAGCGTGAAAGAGTATTTAGCGCCTCCCTGGCCTGGTTATGCACTGCTGCTACAATGAGGCTGGGTGTGTTGCCCTAGTGACACAGAAAAGCATCTGTTGGGCAGATTTTTACGGGACAAAGGCGTAGGTATCTAGAGGATAGCTATTGAATATCGGTATGTTGCGATATCCACGTTTTTAAACTATATTGTTGGTATTTCGACCAGATCCGCTTACCATCAAAAGTAGATTTTTGGCAGGTGTATTTTAATACACCTGTTTGCAGCATTGGGCATCTCAAGGGCATTGCCTGAGGGAAATGACTGAGTTCAGGTGCAGCCAGAGAGTCTGTTTGGGGAAAAGCCGGTGTGTGGTCCTGCTCGTGTGTATAAGGCAGACAGAACCCAGGGGGGTGCTGGGATAGGGGGGGTGGGGGGGGTGCAGATCGCTGTTCCCGCTCTACTGTCCCGCTGCTGTAACTTACCGTGCGTCTGTCTGGCGGGGGTCACGGGGTCGACGTCTGCGGGCCGTCATTTGGAAGGCCGTGTTTTCAGAACCGTGCTGGTGTGTAAATCCCCAGACCCTCCTGGAGGGCCACAGTTTAACTAACACGTCACAGCGCTGCTCAACAGTGAACTACATGTGTATGCGTGTCTACGTCCATGTGTACATTCTAATTATATTCCTTCTTTGCTTTTCTTTACCGCACACCGAGTTGGGGTTCAGACCCCGGGTTCCAGAAGGTTCTACTGGCGGCGCGTGGAGTGCGTGTTGCGTGATGCGGAGAGCCCGCACGTGACAGCGCCAGCCCGGGATCATGAGCCCGCGCCGCGGCTTCTCCCGCACCGGGGGAAGCGGGGGATTAGGTCCTGCCGCCCGGCCCTCTTATCGCCCGTGCCAACCGCCAGCGTGGCGCGGGGCTGCCAGCTCCCACCGGGCACATTCCTGGCCATCCGCGACGATTGTTTTTTTTAGACAAACAGGCCGCAGTGTTGATTACGTCACCGCCCGCTCAGTCTCGGCTGAGCTGAGCTGAGCTGGGCTGGGCTGGGCTGGGCTGGGCTGAGCTGAGCTGGGCTGGGCTGGACTGGGCTGGCTGGGCGAGCTGAGCTGGGCTGAGCTGGGCTGGCTGGGCTGGGCTGGGCTGGGCTGGCTGGCTGGGCTGAGCTGGGCTGGGCTGGGCTGGGCTGGGCTGGGCTGGGCTGGGCGGCTGGGCTGGGCTGAGCTGGGCTGGGCTGGGTGGCTGAGCGGGCGAGCTGAGCTTGTTTGGTGGGGGGGGGCGGCGGTCGGGGCAGCCGTGGTGAAAGGGCTCACGCAGTGGAAATAACACAGCAGCACAAAGCCCTGCTTTTCACGCAGAGCGGGCTTCTTAATTACGCCGGCGATGTTCGGCACAAGCGCTGATCGGGGCGTCGGGCGCGCGCTCGCGTTCCTGAGAGGGAGCGCTGGAGCTCTGCACTGCCGCTCGCCGCTCCGGATGAGAGCGCCTGTGCAGGGACTGTGATGTAATGGCGTGTAACTCGGCTGTGGGAATCGCTCGTTTCGTGTCGGGGGGGAATCTGTTCAGTGGCGGCGGCGCCTCTCCTAGTTTTTTTGTATTTTTTCGGTCGTGACTCTGTTCGGGGCTCTGCGTCGGGGCGCCGCGGCTCGTCCCGCAGCGTTGGCGGGTAAGCGCTCCGCCGGCGTGTTCGCAGGGCTCGCCGCCGCCCCACCCCCCCCCCCCCCCGCCCCGTTCCCGTAGCATCACAGCGAGGCTTCTCATCGCGCGCACAATGGGGGCTCTGTGTTCCTGCGGCCGGTCCCCTATAATCACACCCCACCCCCCCCCCCCCCCCCCCCCCCCCAGAGGCCTGATTGTCCCTGTAGTGCATATGCTGTTCTTCAGGCTAAACGGATGTGCTGAGAACCCTTTCCTTGTGAGCCACAGGGCCTCATGTTCTTTCTGAGGCCGACTTGGTCGAGGAGGAGAAGTGGCCTCTGATTGGTTAATATTCAAACCTTGCCTGAGATCCCTAATTGACCCCCGGGTGTGGTGTAGGGGGGTAAGGACACATCGGTCCGGATTGATGTGTTGTTTCAAAGGGCATTGATCTGATCCAATCGGTATAACGCGCAAAAAATCGATTCATATTGTCTTGAATCTTGTGTGAGTTGAGGGTACATCAAGGCTGTGATTCGGTATTTACGACGCTGTGGCTATCTTGGTACAGTGCAAGGGTTTAACCCTTGATGTCACGGTCAAAGTTTGAATGTGGTTCAAAGTCAGACTGGCAACTTTATCCAAGGACAATTGGGGCGGTGCTCCTTCACCACTGAGTCTCTTAATTGGCTGTGTCAGTCATTATTGGGCTTAACCCCCAAAGTCACGGTCAGTGTTTGAATGCGGTTCAGACTGTCGACGTTCTCCAAGGACAAGTGGAGCGTTAATCCTTTACCACAAACAGAATTGGCTGTGTAGGGCATTATTGGTTAGTTGTGATGTTTGGTATTGGATGGTATACGATATTGGACGTTTCTCTGCTTGTATCCGCTGTTTGTAATGTGGTTCTAGGTTGACGTAGCTTCTGTAACATTTAGTGCTTTAACCATGTTGCGTATATCATATATTTGCTGGTCTGAAAATTGTTACCCAAATGAACTTATGTTTCCTCATAATCTTCTCTTAATATAGAAGAATCTTTAATCATATAGTGAAAAGGCATAGTTTGTTTTTTTTTTTTTTTTTGCAAATGGGAGACACAGGGATAATCGGTTATATAAAAAATGACGGCACGCGTCCGTGTTGTAGGCTAATGTACAGTTAGCGTTTGACGTTTTGCTGACACAGTGGAGTAAAAAGTGTAGTTTGCCCTCCTGTGTTCCAGTGGCCTTTGGACCCGAGGTGAGATCGCCTCTTTACAAAGGTTGCTTACACTCTGGCCCTTTCAATGGAGCTCTCTGTATGAAAAGCAGGAACTCTCTATATGAAAAGCAGGAACTCTTTATATATGAAAAGCAGGAGCTGTAGCTGTCACCACATTGGAATCTGGACGCCAGACTTCTGTTTTCAGATCAAGGTGTGGGAGACGGTCTTTGTGGTCTTGATTAAAGGGTGTGCAGAAAGAAGGTCTCTCAAAAAGTTTTAAAAGGCTAAAGCTGCCTAATGGTGTTCTAAAAGAAGACTGTATGCAGCAGTAATTTGTGAAGAGTGAAGCTCATGTTCCACTGAACAATATAATGTAAAATGAACTCTCTTCTTGGGTGCTTTCACCTCTGATAGAATAACCTCTGGACTCCATCAAACTACATTATGGTTGTTTTAACACTTTTTTTTATTACAGCGATAGTTTCATTGTGGGTGCCTGGTCAAAGTGATATTTATAATTCCATAAATTAAGAAGGATTAGACTAAATATTCAGAGGTTGGACAGTGGGTTAAACGGGATCATTCTTGACATTCTTCAGAAGTCCCAACGCCCCCCCAAACGCGCACGCGGCCCTTGAGACGCCTGATTGTTTTGTCGGCGGCTCTTCCTCCTGCTCGGAATGGCGCGCCCTGCCGCGCGCGAGCAGGATCCTGTCCCAGAACCCCCACCGTAATTATCATTTTTAATCAGTCTGCGGTGGATGTCGCAGACGCTTCTGCCAGACAGCTCAGGAATGCAGGTGTGTCTTGCCGAATCTCCATAAGTGAACGTTGGATACAATTTAAATCTGAGGTAATCAATGCAAATCGGTGAGTTTTAGACACCTCTCCCGTGAGGTCATTTTGGCTGCTATGAGGCATGTTTACGAGACCTGTACTTCAGTTTTGAAGACAACAAACGGGCATACAAAGTAAAAATAAATTGATAGATAAATTCACGCGTATAGTGATGAATCAATGCGCATAGGCTTTCAGGTTTCATAAACTTGCACATTTTCTGTTGTCGCCGACTGGCTGCTGACGTCACCCAAACCGCAGTTTTTGTCATACCGACGGAGCCGCCGTATTCACGGGTCATGGCGTGCTGTTTACCTGTCAAGGTGTGCTGCCCACGGGGTGACAGCTGGCCCGTGAATGCTTGATCACGCGCGGAGAGGATTCTCCCGTGGCACGTGAATGGCCTCCCGTCCCTCGCTCGTAAAACGTGCGGTTTACTGTCCTGTGTGCGTTAGACGGCATGCTTTTGTTTTTCACGTAATCCGCGCCGGGGGAGCTGGGGTCGCGAAGCATGCGATTCCAAGGCTACGAGCGTAAAATCCCCCGGCGCAACTGCAAGCTAACCGCGCCCACGGATCCAAGGTTATGTCGCTGTCGCTGCTATCAGACAGGGAAGGGCTGGAGGAGAGCGGCTTATCTGTTGCTTGTCATGTCACGAGCGAGTATCTGCGCGGCTCCGATGTGTCCGCGTGGAGGAGAAATTAAACGCCCTGACTGTGTGGACGACTGAATAGAAACCGTACATTTTTTAAACCGTTTTTTACTTTCTGTTTTGGGCGTATTGTGGGTTAAAAAAAGCTCGTTTCAGAGGAGTAAATGTTTTCCTTCTCAGATTGTGTGTAATCAGTTTCAGCAGATCATTGCTGGCCTGCGGTGGTTTAATGTAATTCGTTTCCCTTTTGCCTGTGTTTGCAATGGTAGATTGGCCATCTTATCATTTAATGTTTCAAATTAGAGCGGTCGCTTTCAGAACAGATGTCCTGTTTGGCTTTCTGAACGCGGTAATATTTGGAGAACAGAGAAAAGGTAGCTTTATCCGTACATTTAAATTAATGAAATTACTCGCCTGTAACGCACAACGAGGACCAAGTTGAATTTTATGTATTGATTTGATTGATTGATTGATTGATATGTTTTTTATAGCTGCGTGCAAATTCAGCCTGGAATAATTACCATTTTTTCTCCATTGTTTTGTTTAGGAATCTGATCCCTGTGTACCTGCAGGAAGCAAGCGTTTTTACAAATCACTACAGAGGGCTCTGTGCAAAGGTAGGTTTCCCTGGAGACGCATCAGCCTGGAAGGCACGCTGTTGCCTTAAGACTCGGTTTGTTGTCCTGCTGTTTCCCACGTGCTATTTTGCCTTCTGATCATTCTGATTGGTGGATAAGAGACAGTCATGAATATTCATGATCAGGCCTGCATTGGAGTTGCAGGCTGTTTTCGTGATTTAATGAGCTAGTTTTCTTGGTGGATAATATTTTAATTGGTTGTTTGGGAATATATTTCACTTTGGTTTCATTTTTTTTTTTACGATTCAACAGGATGTCGTGTTGGTGGTGATGGTTTTCATGAGATGGCTGTGTATATTTAAATATATCATTCATTTTCTGCTGGAGTTTTTATCACTCAACTTTATTTCTTGATTTCTTGAGCAGGGGGGTCTGCGGGGGGTGGGGTGGGGGGAGTGGCAGGGGGTCTGCTGCTCTGCCTGTGATGCTGTGGCAGTGTCTCTGTCCTTTAGTACATATGAAATTGGTTACATCACAGCCGTGGTGAACTGTTTCCTGTTCCTGTAGATCTACCATCCTGCAGATTTTCATTCCAAACCTAACAAAGCACACCTCATTCGGCAGCTAGGGCAGGGCTGCCCAACGCTGTTCTAGGAGATCTACCGTCCTGGCAAATCTCAGCTGGCACACACAGGTGTTGCAGAAACAGATTTTGGACTGTCAATTGGCTGTGGTGAAGGTCAGGTGACGATCTTCGGGACGCCAGATTGGATGGCGTGGCTGTGATAATGCACCTGCGGTCAGTGGTCAGTGGTTTCTCACCTGCCTGTTTCTGCGCTTTCTCGTACTCACGCACACCTGCCCTCACTTTCAGTGCCCGCGGGCACACCTGTGGTCTGTGGCAAACACCTCACCGGCAGGTCACTCCTGTGTGCTGTACCCTCTCTCACTGCTGCTGTTGGCTCTTTAAAAACTTTCTGATTTAATAATACGGTTCTCCACAAACACTAAAGTGTGTTTTTTTTACGTGAGCCCCTTGTGCACGGAAAGTTAAACTTTGACCGAGAACTCTTCGGTCCAACCAGGAAGGAATGCTTGGTGTGTGGTTTCCATGGTGACAAACTGGCAAAAGGTCACGCTTCCGTTAGGGTGTTGCTCCTGGTTGCCATAGGTGTGTGACGGATGTGCTTCTGAACTGCAGCGATGCCTGGAGTGATAAGCCTGCATTTTAACAGTACCACATTACAAGCGCCAAACACCAGTATGAATGGTGATACCGGTTTACTGTTCAAATGTGTGAACAAGGGGGGGTTGCTGGTTTGAATCCCAGGTGCTGCAGTGTGATGTTTTGGGTCATAGGGAGTTAAAGGGATTAAGGAATGTTCTGCAGGTAGGTTTGAATGCTTGTGTGTGTGTGTGTGTGTGATTGTGTGTGTGTGCGCATGCATGCGTGTGAGTGAGAGAGAGTGTCGGGGAGGGGATGGGGGGGGGGGTTGTTCCATTCCGTTGGTCACCTCCATGTCAGAGTGTCATCATCCCTACCCTCCTTGATGACATGAGAACTCTTTGATCCCATTGTTTCCTGTTTCCATGGAAATATGTTTGAACTGGGTGGACTGTTAGGCCTCTGTTGTGTTTAATGAGTGCTCTCTCCCTGGTGATGGGCAAAAAATACACTAATATTAAAGTTTTCACAAAAATACATAATAAAAAACTGCTTCTATAAACTACAGGGCAAATTGGGTTGTGATCCACCTGCTGGAGGACTGCGCCGTACCATAATGCATAGGGAACTGGACTTGCAGCTTAGAGGTTGCAGGTTTGACTCTCAGGTGGGACACTGCTGTTGTACAGTTCCCTAACCTGTGTTGTGTCAATAAACATCCAATAAAATGACTGTACGTAAAATAATGTTGTAGCACTGGGAAAGGGGTGTTTGCTAAAGGCCTAGTTTTAGGTGGATCTGTGTGCACAGATAAGATCGCACAAACTCACAAACTCACAGAGCTTAATGGTGTTTTAGTCTGTTATTCCTGAGATAAACAAACCCACTTAAGTTGAATGACCGGACATTAATCGAAGAGTCGCTACACTATGTTGCGTACAGCACAGCCATTATTCCAGTAGTTTAAATAGCGGAGCGTATCGCTGTTATTCTCTGTCAGAGGACAGAAGACAGGGTGATTTAGAGCGGGGGTTTCTGCCCGCCTGCATGCGGTCGGGACGTCCTGCGTGAAGACGTGCAGCCTGCGCTTCTGAGCTGAATCCAGGCCAGCTTTGATTACCTGGGGAGAAAAGTAGGCTACCGTCCCTCTTCAGACCGTAGCCAATCAGCTGTCCCTCTCCGGACCGCAAACCAATCAGGCGTCAGGAAGCACCCCTCTGCTCCCCTGCCAGCAGGACTGCAGAAAGGATGGAGCGGAGAATAAAAGGGTGGAATAAAGGATGGAATGTAAGGTTAAAAGTGGCTTTTCAAGTTCACTCTGAACGCAAATGGAATATACCGCTATATACAGCAATAAAATATATTATCAAGATAAGACAACACTGCACAATATTTGGGCATGTGTACAAATTACTGCAGCATTTTGATATTTATATATGCAGTTGTGCAATATATTGATATATTGAGTAGTTTCCAAAAAAGCTGTTTGTTTGGGGAGTGGTGTGGGCGAGAGGGAGGATCTAATTGTCAGGCCAGGGTGAAGGGCACGGAGTGAGTTCTGTCCAGTCAGAGTGAGGTTATGGAAAGGTTTGGGAAATTTTGGGGGGGGGGGGCTCAGTGGGGGTGTCTGGAGCTCAGCTGTTGCCCCGCCCACGTCCTCGGTCCCAGAGGGGCAGCTGGGAGGGGACGGGCTCCAGTGCGTTCCAGCACCCCGCCCCCGCAACGCCCCCCACAAACCCCTAAAAATAGGCTGGCCTCGATTTTAACTGGCTGTCCCGGACCACGTCACCCTTCCCCGGGTTAATGCCACTGGATGTCCCTGTGTGGCACCTGGCCCCTCTCTGTGGCTCCGCACCTGCGCTGTGTGGCCCGTCGATGATCTGGGTCAGGGGATCCGGGGTCGCCATGGAGACCGCGGAACCCTTTCCTGTTCCAAGGGCTGCGCCGGGGGTTCCACGTCACCGTGACAACCACGACAGTTAAGGTTCAGTCCTGTGACATCACAGGACTATTTTATTTTTTTTAAAAAACAAAACGGTGATTCACAAATTCCCAAGATAGGGGGCGGGTCTGGGGGTGGGGGGGCGTTAATCGTAACGCGCCTGA
The DNA here is from genome assembly GCF_018555375.3 of Anguilla rostrata. Lineage (NCBI taxonomy): Eukaryota > Metazoa > Chordata > Actinopteri > Anguilliformes > Anguillidae > Anguilla > Anguilla rostrata. The sequence goes on along the minus strand of NC_057938.1, from coordinate 54,860,727 downwards.
AATCGAATTTCATGCTCAGCTGTAGTCGTGCAGGTCACGTCTTTATAAATAGTCCGGTTAAAGCAAACAGGCCCAAGCAGTGAGACAGCTCTGCCTCAAATGTCAGAGAGCCAGTGAGTCTCCTAGTGGTGTACGGTCACCAGCTGTTACTGTGAGATGAGGGGGACCCCCTTATCAAAACATAGAATGTATAAATCCGTTTTGGAGGCTGATGAAATGTATTGCTTATTGCTCATGACCTGGCCCGTCCTTTCTCACTGGCTTGTGTTGATCATGTTGTTTTTTTATGTTGGATCCAGGAAAGCTATGATGGTGTTACTGTACTTGCCTTGGCTGTGTACTTTACACTGTCTGTCGAGCAACCCTATCTGGAATTTCCCATCTACCCGGCAATGACACGTCCAAACACGCGGAGACTTTCCAGGCTGTCAAGTTTATGCTTTTTGCATCTTGCACATGTTGTGCATCTTGTGTATCGCAGTCCTTTAGTCCTTCCCCGATGCTGCAAACCAGCACCACTCAGCTCCAGGTCCTGCAGGACGCAGTGTCTCCAGGTATTTGCTCCAACCATGCTCTACACCACCAGATTCCACTAACGAGCTTTACTTCCTGAACCAGGGGAGGTAAAATGATTGGCTGGAATCTGGTGGTGTAGCGCATGATTGGAGAAGATAACTGCAGCCTGTAGGACCTGGAGTTGAGTAGCGCAGCTGTAGACGCAGTTATAGTGCTATAACGGTCTCGACGGGAACAGGTTTTGCGCTTGGGGCTGTGCTTTACCCAAACCTCCCTCGCGGCCCGGGACAGCGGCAGGGTGAAAGGGGAGCTGGGTAACGTGAGCGGCTTCGGGCTGAGGCCGTCGCAGGAGGTTAATAATGCAGCGGCGGTGTTTGTCTGCGACGCCGTGGCGACGGGGCAGAGTTCCGCTGCGTGTGCAGTCCTCTCCGGCTGGCCCGTGGTCATTCAGTACGGCGGGAGCACGTTAGCCATTAACGCACACTACTAACAGCACTCTCTCTCCCTCACCCACTGGGAGAGCGTGAGTTTGGGGTGCTGTAGGAGTGTGTTAGCCGTTAGCACACACTACTAACAGCACTCTCTCTCCCTCACCCACTGGGAGAGCGTGAGTTTGGGGTGCTGTAGGAGTGTGTTAGCCGTTAGCACACACTATTAACAGCACTCTCTCTCTCTCACCCACAGGGAGCAGAGAGTTTTAATAAGTGCACAGGTTGATTAGACCTTTAATACCCCTAAACCTTTAATATTAAATATCTCATTTCACTAGAATGGGCCAATGAACACACTCATATATGCAAGCATATCTGAAATGGGGCCTCATGCACTCTGGTCCTATGTCAGGCATGTTTACACACAATATAATGTAATGCTAATGTTACCAAGGGCCTGTAAATCAGGTTTTATTGCCTGTGAAAGCATAAAATGTGGACTTTGTGAGCTGTGGAAATATGGGGCAACAAAAAATATGGAGAATATTTGTATGTTTGTGTAACGTTTTGGGGGTGAAAACCATGAGAGTGTGTTGTAGTAGAACCTGAGTCGGGGGAGGTATCAGGAAGCGAACATAGGTGTACGCTTCCTGGGTGCATCGGGTCTGGAGCGGCGCGGGCCGCGCGTGTAACAGGCAGCCGCCGCACCCCCGTCCGCGCGCTTCAGCTGGAGCGTGTGATCGGGTGTAACAGCCAATTACAGCCCACTCCTTCATGAGGGCCATCCACTCAGGCTCAGTCCCCCCCCCCCTTGACCGTTCATTTTAAAACTCGTTATTATTATTGACCCTTCACAGCCACCGTAGAGGTGCCGGGCTGAGAGGCTCCTGTGTAAAGTCGTTGTGGCGGAGTTGGATCGCAGGTCATGTTTGTACAGAGAAGCTCCTCTGTGTGGGCGAATGGGGCTTCGTTTCGTTCCGAGCCGAGCACCTGTACCGGTGAGTCGGAGAATGCCGTGAGCGGTGGTGTTCCACCGCGGAAAGGTTAGGGGGGGGGGTTCTGCGCGGTACTTTGTATTCAGGACACGGGCGGCTTGGGGCATTCCTGTTATGTGCAATATTGCGCAATAAAAGGACGATGTTGTGCAAGGAGGAAACTTTGTTAGGAGCCAGACTCAGCAGGGGGAGCGGATGTGACTCCCGCGGGGGAGTGGATGTGATGTTCTACAGGGGGAGCGGATGTGGGTCTGGCAGGGGGAGTGGATGTGACTCCTCAGGGGGGGAGGGAGCGGATGTGGATGTGGGTCCGCAGGGGGAGTGGATGTGACTCCTTGGGGGGGAGGGAGCGGATGTGGATGTGGGTCTGCAGGGGGAGGATGTTCGGGTCCGACGCTGAGGTGGATTTTGCTCACCAGGGGGCGGAGGGGGAGGGAGGAGAGGAGTGGGGATGTGGGGGTCTGCAGGCAGAGTGGATGTGACTCCACAGGGGGAGAGGGAGCGGATGTGGATGTGGGTCCGCAGGGGGAGTGGATGTGACTCCACCGAGGGGGAGGGATGTGGATGTGGGTCCGCAGGGGAGTGGATGTGACTCCACCGGGGGGGGGAGCGGATGTGGATGTGGGTCTACAGGGGGAGTGGATGTGGGTCCGCAGGGGGAGTGGATGTGACTCCTCAGGCCTAGCGGATCTCTTCGAGGTGGTTGTATGTAGTCACGCAGGTGGTGTCGGTGCAGTAGACGGGGCGGAGAGACAGATGGAGAGGCAGTGGGCGTGGAGGTGACGGGTTAGCCTAACGAGCAGCCGCTGCACTGCGGATGATGTAACAGCACATGGTCGTTTGCTAATGAGGTTCGGCGCTCCTCTTGTGCCTGTACATGAGGGTGGAGCTAATTAGCAATTAGCAATGGTTACGTAATCAGCTGTCAAATTAAAGAATAATTACAAGAACATGTGTACATGTGTATTAAGCAGTTGTCTTCTCGTCTGACAGTTTATTATGCGATCTCTGCTTGCTGGTTTATGAAAGATGTAATGTATTATTGCTTAGAACTTGCGTTCCATACATGTGGACAAACCTAAAAGCTCCTCTGTACGTCAATTAGTGCGATTATATAAGAGCCATTTGCACCCAATTGAGCAGCCAGTGTAATAAACACTGTAATCACTCATCTCTATGTACCTTATTTTATTGTGTTATTGTTTAACTGTATTTAAATTCTCCTACAACTGCTCTCATGGCAACATGTGATGTGTGACTGTCTCTGGTAATTCTTTACTTTCATAGGGATAGCCAGTCCAGTTTAAGGATATATAAACAATAATTACCTGGAGTCAATCAACGATTCTGCACTGAACTTTGACTTGCAGATAGAATTGTTTAGTACCAGTAACTTCGGTTATTATGACAGATCCCAAACATAGCATGTTGTTTCACAAGCAGTTAAAGGTGTGTTGAAATTTTATTTGAATTCAAACTTTTGTTGGGTTTTCTGAACTTGTGAACTGAAATGCAAGTGCACTGTGCGATGTGATGAATGGAACTCGATGTTGAACTTTTCCCGTCTGTGGCTTTCGCGTGAAACACGAGCAGCCCTCTGGGTCAGACGCGATCACGTAGGGCGAGGAACTGACAGGACTCACACACACACACACACACACACACACACACACACACACACACACACACACACTCACACACCCCCACACACACACACAACACACCACACACACCACACACACACACACACACACACAACACACACACACCCACCACACACAACTCACACACACACACACACACACACACACACCACACACACTCAACAAACACACATCCACACACACACACTCACACACACACACACACACACCCCACACACAACACCCCACTCAACACACTACGACGACAATCACGCGATCAGCAGAGGTGAACCTTCTGTAGAAACCACCTCAGGGTTCGCCTGGCCTAGATAACGGAGCGCTGAGAACGAGAACAGCGATTACCATAGATATGAGGAACGTACGTTACCATACAGTTGAGGAAGGGATGTTACCATAGATATGAGTAGCATACATTATGATAGATTTGGGGAAGGGAAGTTACCATACGTTTAAGGGGTGGCTTTCACCATAGATATTAGGAATTATCATAGGTATGAGGAAGGGAAGTTACCATAGATATGAGGAAGGCCAATTCCCATAGATATAAAGCCTGGCAGATACCATAGATATGAAGAATAACAGGGATGGGGAATAGCTTGTACCATAGATATGAGGAACAACAGTTACCATAGACATAAAGAAGGGGGGTTAACACAGATATGAGGACCAGCTGTTGCCATAGATTTGATTGATGCCATCCCGCAAGGGGAGGTCCCCTTTTGAAAGATGTGGGTTGTGTCTGCAGGTTGAGGACAGAGTGAGTGCTTTTGTGATGCAGCCATTCTCTGGTTTATTTTCCTCGCTGTTTCCACGGCGCTGGGAGGACCAATGGCAGAGGAGACCCTGCAGGGGCGCAGGCCAGCCTCAGTCGGAGTGGGAAAAGGACCTGTGCGCCTTTTTTTAGGACGATATAATGGGATCTACCGTTATAGCTGAAAGCCCACAGGAAGGAGGGCTTGGTCATCTCGTGGATAAACAGGAAGTACACTGATTTCACATACGAGACCCAGCACACAGGGAAAGAGAGGGGGAGAGAGGGAGAGTGAGGGGGAGAGGGAGACGGAACCGATGGAGGGAGTGTGGGGGAGAGAGATGGAGAATAACAAGAGAAGAGAGACGATGATGACTAATCTGTAGTAGCTCTGTTTGCTGTTGCTCCTACTGTTGCCCCTGATGGTGACCTCTGAGATGGTGGCGTCTAGATGCTGTACAAGCCCTCCCACAAGCTGTTTAATGAATCGGACGTCAAAATGAGAACGCCAATGTGTGTGTGTGTGTGTGTGTGTGTGCGCGCGTGCGGGTGTGTGTGTGTTGTGTGTATGTGCGCTAGGGTTAGGGTTAATGGCATTTCAATTAAATCAATTCAGGAAATTCATCAAAGTGCAATTTGCACATTGAGAAAGAAAAACACTTTTCAATTTGTTGATGGAAATTATATTAAATTCAATTCCATTTAAATTCAGTAAATTATATTATATTAACCTCAACCCTGGTACACGCACACAAGAACACCTGCACACTCACACACACACACACTCACACATACACATACAGACACACACACACACACACACACACACACACACACACACAATTTAACCCACATTATTCTGCTGGTATGCGAGAGTGAGTGCATCGTCGATACTGATAAATGCAGTCATGCATTTGATCCCAATGGATCTGGGTCTGATAGTGACAGGGAGAGATTTTGTGCACGGGGGGGGGGGGGTGTGCATGTGTCAGCGAAGAGTGGGGACAGATTCTGCTGAGTCTGCGTCCCCCCCTCTCCCGCTCCCCCCCTCGCCCTGCGTGTCCCCCTCCCCCCCCTCAGTGCCCCCCAGGGAGAGATTAACTCCGAAACTGCTGGTTCCGCCGTCCCGCTGTGATTGATGGGCTCGCCCCGCCACGCGGTGTTTCCCCTCCCGCCACGCCCCTCTCCTGCGCCAAAAACTCCCATAATGCCTTTCCACGTCTCGCATGATGCAGCGGCGGGGGCTGCTGGGAGGAGGCGCACGCCGGCTGGCTGAGTTTCCTGTTTTTTTTTGGTTTTTCCTACATTTCTGTCCAGAGTGCAGATTAAAGTGGAGATTTGTCTCTTTTTCCCTCCCCCATCGAGTCCTTAAATCTTTAATGAAGGACTTATTTTTGAGTCATAAATATTCAGGCGAAAAATGAAAAATGGGAACAAAAACGACAGTTTAAAGAGAAGCCTGGTGATTTTCACGTTAACAGCCTCATGAATTTCGTGAAGTTCCCCCGGCTGCACCGATGGAAGGGGGGGGTAAAGATTAAAAGTGGGGTTCGCGGGACGGGGCGATCGCAGGACTGGTTTCGGGTGCATGGCGGACACGCGTCCTTTGATCTTCGGTTTGTCATCGTTGCTGAAGAGCTGGTGAAGGGTGGGGACAGGACATATAGAGCTGGAGGTGGAGATCGCAGGAATTAGGAACACCTGAATAAACTCTCTCAGCCTTGGTGGCTACTGTTTCTAGGTGCCTGGGGCTATGTATGTGCAGTGGCTGTGCAGTGCAGTGGTTAGATACTATGTAGGTAAACCGAGCACTAGGTACACTTGAGTGGTAGGAAAATGGTGAGCATTGTTGGGCTGAATGGCCTGTTCTCATCATTATGTTATGTTATAAAGAAAATCTAGGGGGGTGGGGTTCAGCAGGGACAGCTGATTTATGATTGGGTGCGTGGATTGTCACTCATTTGATGGATGATTTTGATTGGTGGCTGTGACTTCTCTTTAGACTGACTTTATCTTTGACCTGGTCAGTGTGTGAATAGTGCGATGCTATTATCCCCCCCACTGGTATTGTGAAAACTCTGCAGTCAGCAACCTCTGTTTAGCACTGCATTCTCTCTCTCTCTTTTTCTCTTTTTTATCCTTTTCCTTTCCTCTCCCATCTTTGCTTTTCACTCCCTCGGTTTCTCTCTCCCTCCAAATCCTTCCCTCTCTCTCCCTCCTATCCTCTTATCTCTGTCACCCTCTCCCATTTCCTCTTCTGTCAACCTCTCTCTCTCCACATTCTCTTTCACTTTCTGTCATCTTCTCTCCCTCCCTCTGCCCCCCTCTCTCTGTGTATCTCCCTCTCTCTCTCTCTATCTCTGTCTGTCTCTCTCTCTCAGCCTTCCCCCACCCTCACCTTTCTCTAGTACACCAGTGCTCCTGTGTCCACACACACACACACACACACACACACACACACAGCTCAGCGTGAAGCGTGAAGTGGACCTTCTCTTCCCCTCACTGATAATTTACAGATGTAAAAAAGAGCTCAGATGTGGGCCTCTGCTTCCGTCAGTTGGCCAGTAACCCCCTTCCCTCTCAGTCTTCCGGAGCTTTCCGTCTCTGTCTGAGGAGGTGATGGTCACACCCCTCTTTGTGCCGGGAGTTTATCCGTATCTCTGCACCACGGTGTTGAATCTGAAGCATTCTGCCTGGACTCCTCGCGGGAGTGAAATTTCGCACCTCTGTACCGCCATCTGGTGGCGACAGCGTGCCGGTGCACCCGCGAATTGGTCACCTGCATTCTGCTGTCTCATCAGTCTGCTCGTTTGAAGGTTTCTTTTCTCTTCATAGTTTCATGTCTTTTTCGACAGTATTTTAGCGCGCGATGATGCTGAAACTGATCTATGTTTGCTGTCATGTTCAGCGGGTTGTTTTTTATTTTTCAGTTTGTCTCAGACTGCCTCATTCTCGCCTTCTTACGACAGGATTTCTATCTTTTTTTTTGTTAATGATGGGATTTTTGTTTGCTAATACACCATGGCCATTTCAGTGTTACCGTGTGTAATGATGTAGGTCCATGTGACCGTTGTTGAGTCGTACATGTGACCGATTTGTAATGATTAGGTACATTACCCGGTGTAGAGTCAGGCCAGCCGCTTTGTAATGATGTCAGGTACCATGTGACCCTGCGTTGTAAGATGTTGTAATGACGCGTTAAGATGTCAGGTACCATGTGACCCGCGCATTTGTAATGATGTCAGGTACCATGTGACCCGCGCGTTTGTAATGATGTCAGGTACCATGTGACCCGCGCGTTTGTAATGATGTCAGGTACCATGTGACCCGCGCGTTTGTAATGATGTCAGTACCTGACCGTGTTAATGAGTCAGACCATGTGACCTGCGTGTAAGAGTATGTACCATGTGACCTGGCTTAAGGTCAGTACGACCACGCATTTGTAATGATGTTAGGTACAGTTAGGCACATGACCCACGCATTTGTAAGATGTCAGTACCATGGACACGTGTAATGTTAGTACCTGTTAGTAATGTGACCGCGCTTGTATGATGTCAGGTACCTGACCCTGTGAATGATGTCGTACGTGACCCGTGTTGTAATGATGTCAGTATCATGACCTTCTGGCTCTGTAACCTCCCGTCCTGCTGCAGGAGGATGGCGGTGAACGTGTACTCCACATCTGTGACCATAGAGAACCTGAGTCGCCATGACATGCTGGCTTGGGTCAACGACTCTCTGCACCTCAGCTACACCAAGGTGGAGCAGCTGTGTTCAGGTGCGCCCCTCCACCCCCCCCTTTATTTAAACATATATGTGTTTATCCTGTAAATCTTATCCAGAGCGACTTGCACAGCTACTTACATAGCATTTAAATAGCATCCATTTATACAGCTGCAGATATATACTGAAGCAGTGCAGGTTAAGTACCTTGACCAAGGGTACAACGGCAGTGTCCAACCTGGAAATTGTACCTGCGACCTTTAGGCTGCAAGACCAGCTCCTTACCCGTTATTCTACACTGCTGCCCCATGGGACATTTAAGCAGGGACAGTGTGTCGCCCGTTAGCCGTAATGCTAACTTTCACCTGCAGTCCCTGGGCCACTGTTATACCCTGCAGCAGGGGCGCCTAACCCCAAGTCCTCAGGAGCCGCAGTGTCTGCAGGTGTCTGTGGCTTCCTTTCAGTTGGCGGGCTAATCGCGGCCTGGAGAACGAGCTGCGTGGACCCTCCAGCCAATCAGCGGCTTCGGTGCATCGCTGGCGCCGAGGCGCACCGTGGAAACCGGCTGACACCGCGGCCCTCGGGGGAGTGGACTCTGTCACCTGTGTGCCGTGCGGCGCCGCTGAGCTCCCTCACCCACTTAACCCTTTAAGGTGTGAGGTCACAAGCACGTGATGACAGCGTTCTTAACTGAAGATTCTAATGCTGATGTCACAGTCAACTACCGGTGACTGAAAGCAGCGGAGTTCTAGAACACTGACTCCAAAAGAAACCTGCAATTCAAAGGGTCAGGGAGCACATGCTGAAGCAAGGGTGTAGGGGTGTGGGGTCAGTCGTTGTACCCTTGAGGAAAGGTACTTGGACACATGTAAATGCTATGTGAAGGGTTGTGTAAGTCGGATAAGAGCGTCTGCTAAATGCCTGTAATGTAATGGTGCAGTAATGTAATGTAAGGTAATGAAAGACAGAGCCGTTTGAAGGACCGCTCCCCCCTGCCCCCCGCCTCCCCCCGCCTCTCTCTCTCCCCCTCCCTCCACAGGTGCGGCGTATTGCCAGTTCATGGACATGCTCTTCCCGGGCTGTGTGCTCCTGAAGAAGGTGAAGTTCCAGGCCAGGCTGGAGCACGAGTACATTCACAACTTCAAAGTGCTGCAGGCAGCCTTCAAGAAAATGGGCGTCGACAAAGTAAGCCTCCCCTTCCTGTCCCTCCGCGGTGGCACCGCGGCGCACTACACCCTCCCTCCACAGGTGGGCGCTGAGCTCCACGGTCTGTAGGGCTAAGGCAGCGCTGCCCAACCCTGTTCGTGGAGAACTACTGTCCTGTAGGTTTTTCCACCCAAATTCGGCATATATGACTCTACTAATCATCAGTTCAATGAGATCTCTAGGTGTTAGACGAGATGTGCTTTGTTAGGGTTAAAGAGCAAACCTACAGGACAGTAGACCTCTAGGAACAGGGTTGGGCAGCCCTGGGCTACGCTATCGACTCCAGTTAGCGTCCAGCGGCCTGCGTTTCCCCTCCATTAAAGGCAGTGAAGTCACACGCGGTCCCCCAGAGAGGACACAGTTGCAGTATTGATCTGTGTTCAGAACAGGCCCGGGTTAAGTGCTCTATCTGAAACGCTTTTAACCCCTCATGGAGACTTTTAAAATTCCTGCAAATTGCTGTCTATTTATTTATTAATCTATTTAATACTGCCTTGTCCCCTGAGGGCAGAATCATTTAACGCTCTCTATGGTCCATGGATTTTTCATCCATATTTATTTCGTCCATGTCATCGTAGTCCCCCACCCGCCATATCTAACTTTTTTTTTTCTTCTCTGTTATTTTAATTTTTAATTAAAATTTTTTTTTTTGCAGATAATCCCTGTAGAAAAGTTAGTAAAAGGAAAGTTCCAGGACAACTTTGAGTTTGTGCAGTGGTTCAAGAAGTTATTTGACGCCAACTACGACGGGAAGGAGTACGACCCGCAGCAGGCCCGGCAAGGCCATGACGCTCCACCTCCCAATCCAGGTGAACAAATTTTCCACAAACCCAAGAAACCTTGTGGCCCCACAGGTAACACACTGACCCCGCCCACCGGCCTCGTCCGCCTCTCCCGCTCTGCTTTTTGCCCAGAATGCCCTGCAAAAAAAGCCTGCTCTTGGCTACTGGTTTTCGTTTCGTTTTTTTTTTTGTTTGTTTGTTTGTTTGTTGTTTTTTTCATTAAGCGGGTGAGCTACCGCTGTTTGTGTGTTTCCGCGCTACGACCATTCACGTGCTTCTGCCGAAAATATGAACCAGTAAACAAGCAAAGGGCCATAAAGTAGAGCTTTGTGATGTTCCTCTGTTCAGACACCCCTGCGTTGTGGTGCTCAGTGCTCTTCTTTGTGAGAGAGGGGAGAGCTTTTGGCCTGGAGCCATTGTGCTGTGCTTCTGAAAATAAAACAATAATGCAAAAGCGAATCCACGCACCCCCCGCAAGGAAACAGCACATACTGTACTATATCACGTGTGTGTGTGTGTGTGTGTGTGTTTGCGTGTGTGTGTGTGTGCGTGCGTGTGCGTGTGCATGTGTTTGTGGGTGTGTATTTGTGTATGTGTGCTTATGCGTATGCGTGTGTATGTGTGTGTTTGTGTGTGTGTGTGTATTTATGTGTGTGGTTGTGTGTGTGTGTGTGCGTGTGTCTGTGTGTGTGAGTGCATGCGTGTGTGTGTGTGCGTGTGTGTGCGTGTGTGTGTATGTGTATGTGTATGTAGCAATATCTGACAGTGGAAATAATGAGTATATTTGCCTGTACATTGTGAGGGTTGTAATATCCTTTTTGGTCTTGATCATATATTTTATTGCAGTATATTCTGTTTCCTTATATTGGCTTCGCCACATGTGGTCCTGAAGATAAATATTAAAATGACACACATTCCATCTGTGTGTGAGAACAGCAGGGGCACTTTAATGGTCGATTTCTTGTTTTTCTTATTTTTGACAGAATTTTCAGGGCATAATAATTTGCAGGAATTACATGCCGTATAGATTCTTATTCTGATTTCTTATGCTGGTCAAGGTGAGACGTTTGGAGTGTTTATGCACATGGCATAACATACTCCAGAAAATTAGAACAGTGCATATATTCATATATTAATTTCAAATTCCTATGATTGACTGAATGACATGTGCCATTTCTTACCTTTTTTCTATAAGATTGATAATATATTTGAATTGTGAGTATCAATAGGTAATATCGACAATGTTACATAATTACGTGTCTTCCAGTAGACATAATTAATGTAATGACAGGTTAAAGATGGCTAGGACTGCATTTCCCAGAGTATCTAAAACCTCTGAAACCTCTCTTTGAACTCTGTTCTGACCAATCAGCTCTGATCGATCTGCAACGTGACACTTTAATATCGATTAAATAGAGGTACCACATTTTAAAGAGAAAAATATGGTTTTATTTTTTGGTTGATCAGACAGATTTTTTGCTTCATTCTGAAGCTCAGCTGTGTAGCTGCATGCTCCTTCTGCTTCTCTGGGTGTTTTAAACTCTGGACCAGGGGCGTCAAAAACTCCAGTCCTGGAGGGGGCACTGTGTCTGCAGGATTAACTCCAGTCCTGGAGGGCCACATCGTCTGCCAGTTTAACTCCAGACCTGGAGGGCTGCAGTGTCTGCAGGTTTAACTCCAGTCCTGGAGGGGGCGCTGTGTCTGCAGGTTTAACTCCAGTCCTGGAGGGCTGCAGTGTCTGCAGGTTTAACTCCAGTCCTGGAGGGGGCGCTGTGTCTGCAGGTTTAACTCCAGTCCTGGAGGGCTGCAGGGTCTTCAGGTTTAACTCCAGTCCTGGAGGGGGCGCTGTGTCTGCAGGTTTAACTCCAGTCCTGGAGGGCTGCAGTGTCTGCAGGTTTTCAGTGTTTCAGTGATTAATTCGAGTCTTCGATTGGCTAAAGAGTTCACGCAGCTTGTTCTCAAGGCCTTTATTGGCTGCTGACAGACACTGTGGCCCTCCGGGACTGGAATTAATCCTGCAGACACAGCGCCCCCTCCAGGACTGGAGTTTGACATCACCCCAGCTGTGTTAAGGACTGCAGCACAGCGCCTCCAGTGTCTGGAGGTGCTGCAACCGTCCTCAGACATTTTACTACCAGGTTTGAGTTAGCACAATATTTATAACCAGAAATTTATACAGCATAGTTTATCTATAATACTCAGTTATACCTGGGGTGTGCAGGAGGTGGGATTGTACGGAGTAGTCCTTGTTAATAATAATCCCGGATAGTTAATCTCTGCAGTGTATGGAAGGTTAAGCTGCTGTTTGTGAGATAGTTGTGCCCTGCAGTCTGATTGGTTCCACCGAGTTTTAGCCGGCGTTATTTCATTGGTCCGTGATCAAGTCGACTTGGAGATGCCGCCTCCCATTGGACCCTCGCCTACTAAAGATTGTGATTTGTCAGAAAAAGGAACTGATCCCCGAAAATTGGGATGACTTATCTTACATCAACCTGGTCTGGCTCATTGTACCATGAAAGTAGATCTGTGCAATGCTAAAATTGGTTGGCAACCCTTCTCTGTTGCTTTGGAAGGGGGAATACCCCCCCCCCCCCCACAAAAAAAAAAGGAAGCTTGCTTGCTGCTTTGGTTTAAACTGCAAAAGAGTGCGTTTCGGGCATGTAGTGCAGCTGAGTGTCGCTGTGCCGATGTTTGTTAAGTGACGCGGGACGGGTGTCCGTCAAAGTAACTCACCTGATGCCTACGCCCCCCCCCCCCCCCCATCGCAGTGCCCCAGAGAACGTCCCCCACGGTCCCCAAGATCATGCCCGCCCCCCAGAGGGCAATCAACAACCCCGTGAGGAGGAACCCCCCCATGGCCAGGAACGGGGGCGGGGACACCGACCCACAGATCGTGGAGCTTAACCGGCAGGTCAGCGTCCTGCGATTGAATTATCCTTTAATTAATTAGCCTTTATTTATGGGGTGCGTTTAACCTGCTGTCCCCTGACTGGGGTATCTGTGTCCAAATGGGGGTACCGAGTTGCCTCATTCAAGCTGTTTGCTCATTGGTTAATTAAAGAATGACAGGAGCCCAGGCCCCACCCACTACTTTTGATTGACACAATCATGCACTTGATGAAAGTGTTTTTATTGTGTACACAGCAGAATGTCCATTTCTGATCAGGCTTTTGAGAATATATTTACGTTAAAATGTCATTTGAATTAAAAGTTGTTGTTTTTTTAATGTGTTGCCCAGATGTTTGGTTTTGACCGATATTCAGAGTTTTTTTAAATTTATTTTTGTTTCTGAAGCTGATGGATCTGAAGCTGACGGTAGACGGGCTTGAGAAGGAGAGGGATTTCTACTTCAGTAAACTGCGCGACATCGAGCTCATCTGCCAGGAGCACGAGGGCGAAAACAGCCCTGTGCTCTCCCGGATCATCAACATTCTCTACGCTACAGAGGTATCACGCACACACACACACACGCACACACACATGCACACACACACACTCACACATGCATAACCACACACCCAGTGAATCTTTGTTCTCTCTGTTCCAGGACGGCTTTGCTCCACCCGAGGATGAGGAGGTTGATGGCCAGCCACACGAGGACCAGGACGAATACTAAACCCCTCCCTATACCTGCTCTCTTTCTCTCTCTCTCTCTCTCTGTCTCCCTCTCTCTCTCGGTCTGTCTCTGTCTCTCTTTCTCTCTCTCTCTCTCTGTCTGTCTCCCTCTCTCTCTCTGTCTCTGTCTCCCTCTCTCTCTCTGTCTCTCTTTCTCTCTCTCTCTGTCTCTGTCTCCCTCTCTCACTGTCTCTGTCTCTATTTCTCTCTCTCTCTGTCTCCCTCTCTCACTGTCTCTTTCTCTCTGTCTCTCTGTCTGTATGTCTTTCTCTCTCTGTCTCTGTCTCTGTCTGTATCTGTCTCTCTCTCAGTTTATCCTTTATCACTTGTCTTCCTCTCCCCACTATTCTTCTCTCACCCTTCTCTCCTGCTCTCTCCATCTCTTCCTCTCTCTTTATCCCTCGTTTTCTCTCTCTCCCTTTCTTCCATTCCCTCAAGTTCCTCTTGCTCGTCCACCCCAGAACAACAGCGCCCCGAAAACCCAGCAGAACTTTTTTACACAGGTCCATCAGAGGCCAAGCAGCCGGCAGGCTGACCCCTGAACCCTGACCCCCGACCCCGCCCACCGCACCACGGCACAGTGCAGTTACGGAACTTTGCGCATAAATTATGAGGGAGGGGCTATGGAACAGCAGTCTTCTTCAGTGGGACTGTGCTCTTCCAGGGCTAGAGCCACAACCCCCCAACCCACCCCCCCCCCCCAAACACACACACACACAAACATGCCTACTCCCCACCCTCCTGTCAACCAGCTTCTGCTGCATCGCACGGTTGCTAAGACTCATATTACACGCCACAAGTCAAAGAGACGCTTACCAGCACCAAAACACTGCACCTGAACCCTCTTTTGAATTATTTTCCATTTTCCCTCCAATAACTTTCACTGGTACTTTGTAAACTGTGTTCAGGGGCAAGTCAACTGAAAAAATATATCAACCATAATCAAAGATTTGTCCAAAAAAAAAATGGCGATGATGGGGTAGCCTATGATTATGTGAGGACTGATTTAACAGCTTTTTTTGTTTTCAACGAACAGCATGAGGCATTTTGTTTGTTTGTTTGTTTGTTTGTTTTATTTATTGGTGTTTAATTTTATTTTTTATCAGCTGGTGTGGGGGGGGGGGTAGGGGGCAGGAAGATGTGGGGGTTGACAAGGGCGGTAGCATGTCGCTAAAAAAAAAAAGAAATCAAAGGAAGAAAAGATCATTTTAAAAAATGTAATGGCGGTTATGGCGGGAACAGTAAAGGCCGGCCATTTTGGCTCTTCGGCCGGCTCTCCCCCTGCGCATATCTCCGTTGAGCATGTGAATGTCATAGATGCAGCAGTGAAGGAGTGATATATTTTTTTATCTTCTTTAATTCGCGGGGGTGCGACCCTCAGCGGGTGGCGGTTTCGTTCCTCTGTGCTCATCGCCTGAGTGTTTTTACCGTGGTGCTCTTTCAGCGAAACTGTGAAATCTTATTTATTTAAAGCGATAAAAGGGCCGACTAACGTTCGAAAGGTTCGGGCTTCTAAAATCAAGCTGATTTTACGAATGATTTAAGTAAATACATAGAAACTGAGCACCGCACCTGGCTGACGACTTCATTTCAGAGTTTGTGTTTTTTAGCTGCTATTATTATTTTTATTATTTTATTTTTTTCCAGTTTTAAATGTTTGGATTTGGTTTCTTTTGATATGTTCTGTACTCATTCAAAATGCCACACAGGTTGTGATTTGAGGCGGAGGTGGGGAGTGTTGCATTTCAGACAAGAGGCGTGTGACTGATTGTGAGAGTTAGACTAAGCGCGCTTGCAGTGCCCCCCCCCCCCCCCCCAAAAAAAAACTGCTTGTACAAACCAACACCACAATCCAATCACCTGATTTGGAAATCTCACCTCTTAGTCTCTGATCAAATGTCTGAAATACAGTGGCCATAACAATCTTGTGCAAAAAAAAAACAAAAACCTGCATCTGTTTTGAGTTTTATTAAGTAAAATAAATTTGTGTGAAAAAAAAATGGAAAATGTGTTCTGTCATTGTTTTTAAGCTTATGCAGTGAAAACTGAATGGGTCCCAATGAAGGAAATGCTGTCTTGTCGCAAGGAAATAACCGATTCTGTGATTTACTTTAATTAGTTCAAGGTTTGCTACCATGCGTTCCTTCAATAAATAACATACAATAGATATGGACTGCCACCTGGTGTCTTGACAGGTGCAAAGCATGCGATTTACTACAATTTACCTTATGTGAATTTAATGATTAAATCACTGTTTACTGAAACGCATGGCATCAATTTATTTATTTTAAACATAGGAATAATCATAGTTGGAAAAGAAAAAATGGCTAAAAAAAGTTACTAAAAAATACTGTTCAGTTCCATAATTCTGGGTGGTCTTTCAAGTAATTGCTGGAATATTAATCAGTCTGACCTGTATATTACGTCTAGTGTCAATGAGAAATATCCATCTCAAACAACGATGGCTGACTCGTTGCTATGTAAACAGCAATTTAACTATTTTAATGTCCTTTTGATGCGGACTGTGTTGCTTTTCCTAATTTTTAACATCGTGTGATATTTCTGAAAGCTTGTCTGTGTTTCCTTCTCGGCTCCCCTTGTATTGAATGGTATTGTATTGAACGGGATTGGATGACGTCACACTTACTGACAGGTATGATTGTTAATGGTGTAGACACTCATCTCTGAGCTGAAGGCACACGAGGCCGTATCCCACTGTCACTGTCAATACAATACGAGAGAAGGAGGAGCTTGCCAAAGATCAAAAATCATCTGGCATCAAAGCAAGCACGGCAAGCATTAGGCGTCATACCAACAGGGGTATAACTCCGCATGTTCACATGTGTCCGCATGAAGAACACGTCAGTCCTATACTATGAAGTATAATTTAGAGTAGTACCAAAACAACTGCATATGACCATTTAATACTATTACTACTACTACTACTATTACTACTACTACTACCACTACTACTACTAAAAATAATAATAATAGTAGTAATAGTAGCAGTAGTAGTTATAGTAGTAAATATCATCATCGTCATCATCACCACTTCCAATATGTCATTAGTAGGCTGCCACGAGCTTCAGTCAATCAACATTCCGACTTTAAAATACTGGCTAATAAAATGATATATTTTTAAAATACGGCACGCATAGAATGGAAATGTAGCTACTCTTTCCAATGCAAGTAATTAGAAGCTGAGTTATACACTGAATAGGCTATGTTGTTGTGATGCAGTGACCAACAATGAGTGTTCTCGTGAATCATTTTGGTGGAATTAGTGGCGACAACTTGTGAAGTTTTTTTCTGTAAATGTGGTATGTACGCATATGGTTCCCTCTCGTCCGAGGAAGACTATGGCTTTCAGAAGAATAAACGTTAATATCTGACGTCATGTGGCAAGGAGACGTGGCAAAGAGACGCTTAAATCCTCAGACACCGTCAACCACCAACCAGGCGACCATTGTTTCCTCGCACGCAAGTACACAGCGAAGTAGAAAGGGGCGAGAGAAAAAAAAATCTAACAGACACGCAAAGCATTTGTCCTATTATTAGTTCGTAGTGAGATTTAGATAATGGCTTCGGCTGGGAATAATGGTTCCGTTGGCAAGTGGGAAGTGGTGAAGAAAAGCAAAAAACCGAACGGCGGAAAGAATCCATCTGACAAGAAATCGGGGGGAAGGAAAGCTCTGAGCGAGTCTAACCTCCCCAGGATTGACCCGACTCGTAAGTGGAACACATTACGGAGCGGTCCCCAAATTATCTTATTTTTATGATTCATTGTTGATGCGTGCAAAATGGCTTTGAATGGATTTGTACCTCGTCCTATTTAGCTACTTCCCGAATTAACGTTAGCATGTAGCTAGCTTGCATTGTAGATAATTGGCTAGCCAGCCTACCAAATTCTTTTCTCCCTAAGTGTTGTTCATAATCCCATTAACATACATTATATGGAGTTAGCTTATTAGCCTTGATTAACAATACAATTTAACTATATTTTGATTATTTGTCATCAGTGTTGTTATACACTGTCAAGTGTTAGCTTGTGCCAGATGGCTAACTATTTAGCGGTAAACAGCGACAAGAGTTGACAAATGGCTAGCTAACGCTAACTAGCTAGCTAACGTCACTAATAGACCTTAAGATGAATCTATGTTGAGTGAAATTTGAATTATCCGGTTGGGACAACGTTAATGTTGTTTTTGGGACGTATGGTTAGTTTTTGTCAGTGATTCCTTTGTTACGGTAGCCTCCCTAAGATTGAAATCTTTTCTGTTAGCCGGCCGGCACGCTGGTTAAATTAGCTAGCTTGCTGATGATGATTGTTAGCCTTGTCTAGCTATTTGGTTATAAAGCTAAAGTATGCTAGATAACATTAGTGTGCTAACGTCAGCTAAAAGCTAAGGGATGGACGGCTAGCTGCATATTTGGCAAGATGCGGGCTTGTCTTAGTGATCTTTTGTTTGTTTTAATTGTTGAAACTAGCTATCTAGTGTAACCTGGCACAGACAAGCCTTCGGGCTGACGGAGACAGTTCAGCGAGCGGTCCAAGTTTGAGTTGTGCCGTGGGGGTATCTTACACGGGCACGGCATGTTAGCATGCTCTTGCGCGCGGGTGCTGACATGTGGCTGTCAGTCTAACCCTGGTTTCGCTTGTCAGAGTGTGCAATGAGGTGACTTTCTCCCCTCAGCAAAATGCTTTTTCGTTAGATGTTCCTCTTTGAAATGGCTGCCTAACCTTGTGGTCGGCGATCGCTAGAATTTAAAATTGCGTTGGCAGAAATTTTGTTCGGGTTGTGAGTTAGATTTTTGTTTTCCGATTGAAGTTCCACAACGCTACTTAACATTTACTCATCTTAACTTCTCTAGTCTGGTAGATGGATAGTTCGTCCATTTTGTCAGTGTTTTTAAGTTTGCGTTTGTATCGCTGTCCATTGTTTGATTAACAAGCTTACTTTTTAACGGCAGCCAGATGGTGTAATATCGCACTCTGAAGTTCAAAGTTTCTTTATCATTTTTGATCATGTTGCCTTGACGTTGCCATGACACTCGGTGTACAGGGCAGGAATCTCGCAGAATTGCCCTTGAGTTATAAATAAACCATGTTGTTACTGAGCGAGGGAAGTGCTTAATCAACTTAGATATTTAGCTTTAGAAATCCTGCAGCCGCGTGGCTGTATACCGTCTTGGAATTTCATACCCTTGTGAATGTTTACCTCACAAGACCTACCTTTTTTAGTGGGGGTTAATCATAAATCAAGTCCAGATTTAGAAAGCACAAGTCCTCATCGCTCGCCGAAGGCGTTTTTAAGTTTTTAAATTTTCCTGCCGTGCGTTCGCGGTGTCGCGCATAATTCATTAGCAGGTTTGACAATCCCATGAAAACTCTGTTACTCATAATACTATAGTAGGCTACAACGAATGCGATTCTGAGAAGATGTATTGTGTTGCAACTTAATTTTTTTAACCACTGCTTTTCCCCTAGGACTTTAGGTTGCTAGAAGTGCTTACATGGAAATTATACCTTCACCCACGGAAGATCATATGACATGTTTATAGAAATACCAGTTGCCGTCAACAGAAATGATATTGATCCAAATGCAGAGTTAAATTTAGATTTTCTAAACATATACTGGACATGTGAGATCTATAGGGCCCCCGCATTTCCCACAAGTCGTAATATGACTCCCTTTCACCTTAAATGCTGCCGAGGTCGTTTTGCATTTTAGCAAGCAGTGCTCTGGGCGACAACCTGTCTGATGTCGCATGTCATATGCAGCAATTCTGTGCTGTAAATAAGCAGATACATATTGCCTAATCTAAAGAGATTAAAAATGAAATGTAAGACTGTAATTTTCCTTGAATTATTGTGAATTTGGCGGTGAAAGATCTAGCCTCGCCGTTTTTGTGAACGAGCAGGGCATTCTAGTTCACTCCTGGAGGCGGCCATCTTGGAAGGTGTGTGACGCAATATGCCCCGGATTCGCAGTTGACGTGTAGTTCAGTGATGTGGAGCTTTGGCAGTAGTTATAGCTGTCCATGCATTGCGTGTGCGTGTTGTGCTGGAAAGTAAACCATCACCGGGGGCAAAAACTAGGGGAAGTGACATTCATACATGCGATTTTTCCTGACTTCTCCTGGACTTATCCATGCGTGCTGTGCTGGAAAGTAAACCATCGGCAAGTGCAAAAACAGGGGGAATTAACATTCACTTATGCGATTTTTTCCTGACTTCTCCTGGTAAATGAGGAAATACAGATTTATTTATTTTTTTCATACCCTAGTTAGAAGTTAGGCCGTGGCTGTTTATTGTTGAACATTCTCTACTGCAGTGGTTCTCATCTCGGGCCAGAAAGGGCCAGTGTGGGTGCAGGCTTTTGTTCCAACCAAGCAGTTACACACCTGATTCTACTAATCAAGGTCCTTAGTAGAGACTCCAAAGGTTGATTAGTAGAATCAGGTGTGTAACTGCTTGGTTGGAACAAAAGCCTGCACCCACACCG
Source organism: Anguilla rostrata (assembly GCF_018555375.3). Taxonomy (NCBI): domain Eukaryota; kingdom Metazoa; phylum Chordata; class Actinopteri; order Anguilliformes; family Anguillidae; genus Anguilla; species Anguilla rostrata. The sequence goes on along the minus strand of NC_057938.1, from coordinate 54,840,538 downwards.
GCCCTTTCTGACCCGAGTTGAGAACCACTGCTCTACTGCTTTCAGCTGTCAAAAATGCTCTTGTCAGAAACCTCTTGTTATTGCGCTTGACGTACCCACGTCCCCTAGGGCCTGAAAGTCAGCGCTTCCGGATTAATAATGAAACGCACGTCCTGAACGTTTGCGTTCATTTCCATGCGCGTTTGATCTCTGCAGAGACGGCTGGAACCAGACCTAGACAAGTAGTGCGAACAGACCTGCTCTGTTGCAGATGAACGACACTGTTGAAGAGCTCCCGCTGAGCATGTGAGGTCCGGCGTGTGACTCTGTCGGAACTATTATTTCTCGGGGGCAAACCAAGATCGCAAAAATCAGCTCTTGTTGTTCCCGAATAAAATGTGACGGAAGCATTTCCTTGCTCTGATTAGATTGGAGACCTTTTGCGCTGCGCTGCCCCCTTTTGCCCTAAATTCATCTCCATCGTTCTCAGGCTTGTTTGCATCTGTTTGTTTGGTAGGCGCTTTCGTCGAAAGCAGCTTCCACAGGCAAAATAGCGAAAAGACTCGAGGGCAGATGAGTAATGAAATTAGCAGCGTCAGAATGTCCGGAGCAGACGGCAGTGCTGCAGCCGTCGAGTGTGAGTGCACAGCGAACAGTAACGGCAACTGGAGCAAGATGGGAGTCTCAAAGCTGCTTAATGCGATGCTTCCTGCCAGCTTACCCAGCCCCAAATGACAGATGGGACAGTTGGAGCTGAAATGGCTTGGACTGAGAGAGAAAAGGGAGGATTGCAGTAATTATGAGTTAGGGCAGTGTGTCAGAGATTGAAGCGGGCTTGCTCAATTCTGGGTGAGAGGGGACTCTGGAACTTGCTTCTTTTTTTTTTCTTTTTTCTTTTTTTTGACCTTGTGATGCTTGTTGGAGAAGGGAACTTACAAGGCTGTGCCAAAACGCTCCCCACTCTAATGCGTACAGTGTCCGGGAGGGGGGCGGGGCCGGGCGGCTCTCCAAACAGGACCTTCTCCATTGCTAACGCCCTCTCTCCCATGCGCGTGGTGTCCAGGAGGGGGTGGAGGGGTAGGGGGCGGGGCCGGGCGGCTCTCCCCGACAGGACCTTCTCCGTTGCTAACGCCCTCCCTCCCGCATTCGCCGCAGCGCCGCTGAAGATGTCGGAGACGATCTACGAGGGCTTCGAGAAGATGGCCAAGAAGCAGAACAAGGAGCAGGTTCCCCCGGCGACGGTCGCGGAACCGCCCGCCAAGAAGGCCGGCGCCAGCAAGCAGCCGAAAAAGTCGCCCGCCAACGGCGGCGGGCCGGCTCCCGTCCCGTTCAGAACGCTGGAGGAGGCCGTGAACGCGGTGAGCTGCACCTCCACCCCGTTTCAGTCCTCCACTCTCCTTCTCCCTTTCCCTCTTCTTCTGTGGTTTCTCATTTCAAATTAACAGCTAGTACTGTACCCGCCTCACTCCTCCACGCTTCTTCTCCCTTTCCCTCTTCTTCTGTGGTTTCTCATTTCAAAAATAACACCTCGCACTGTACACCAGTCAAATGCTCGTGTCTCTTTTTAAAAAAAACAAAACTTTTTTTTAAAGGATTTCTTTATTTTATCTTTAAAATTTTTAAAAAAATTTTAAAAAACTTTGACGCACTGAGATTGATTGCAATACGCTTTTATAAATATAAAAAACAAAGCTTTCGGTCAACAGACCGTCATCAGAGCTATAAAGTGAGTCCAGTAGGGTGAGTACAGTGAGTGAAAAAGGGTTAAGTTGACACACTTGGACTGGCTGTCCAGAGCTGGAAAATGGAGGGAAAAAAACCGTCTTGTTTTTACACCCGTGAATGCCCCTGGATATTTGATTTGTAAAGGTGCAGAAAATGGCTCTCCTTGGTCGCGATGGGTCATTTGCATAGGGGCAGAGCTACGGCTGGTTTTCTGCACTGTAGGAAAATGAACAGGTGGAGGGAAAAACAAGTGCGTCGCTGTCCAGTTCTCTGCAGTTTCTCTGCCAATGTAACTTAGCTGGGGGGGGTCTCTGTATTTCAGTGTAACTTGTCGGGGGGGGGTCTCTGTATTTCAGTGTAACTTGTCGGGGGGGGGGCGTCTCTGTGATGTGATTCACTGTAGCTCATTGGGGGGGGGTCTCTGTGCTCTTCCTGCAGTTGGATATCTCAGAACTGCAGCAGCAGCTGGAGAGGAGCCAGACCGTGTTCCCGGAGAACCCCTCTGTGTGGGTGAAGGACCTGGCCGGGTACCTCAACTGCAAACTGCAGGCCCCGGAGGGGGACCCCACGCTCAGCACCCACAGCTACGGTCAGTCTCCCTGAGGGGAGCCCCCTGGTTCTCCCCCTCTGTCTGCGGCCTGCTAGCAGAGCCGGCCCCCTTTTTATTTTAGCTAACCGTGCCTGGCTGCTCTGTGTTCCGTTACATTCCACTCCATTCCTTTACATTTCATTGTTCCATTACAGTTCATTACATTCCACTCCATTCCGTTACATTCCACTGTTCCATTACAGTTCATTACATTCCACGCCATCCCGTTACATTCCATTGTTCCATTACAGTTCATTACATTCCACGCCATCCCGTTACATTCCATTGTTCCATTACAGTTCATTACATTCCACGCCATCCCGTTACATTCCATTGTTCCATTACAGTTCATTACATTCCACGCCATCCCGTTACATTCCACACCATTACAGTAGACCACATTCTGCCGCTTTCATTCTAGCACATTCAATTCCACTCCATTCCATTACACTGCACTCTGTTCCATTACAGTGCATTACATTTGATTACAATACGTGAGACGCGGTGGAGAGTGTTTGATGAGCGTCGCACCCCCCGTCCCCCCGCCCCCCCCGGGCTCCACTGAAGCACACAGTTACGCTGAGTCATCGGAGGAAGACGTTTCAGTCACGGTTCTGAAATGCCTGCGTTGCAGCGTTCGCCTGCGTGGGCGTGTGCACATGCATGGGCATGCGTGTGCCTGTTTGTGTGCCTGTTTGCGTGTGGGAGGGCGTGCTTGGCACCGAGAGAGGAGGTGATTAATCTGTCAGGGATGAGAAGATGGGTGTTTAATCATTATACCCAGGAAAGCGTTTCATTTCTGTGAGAATTGAAACTGAAACCCAAACGCAGGCCGGTTTCTCTGCTTCCAGCACGCACACCTGCTGCAGCTTCGTATCGAACCCCCACGTGCGACTTGCACAAGTCCTCCCTGTCTGCTTTTTAAAGTGAAGTTTGTGGAATTTCAGATGACGAAATGACGTTGTTTCTGTCTCTGAAAACCAAAGTGCTTTAAGTTCACTGTGGCTGAGGCCAGTGGTTTGGTAAATTTTTAAAGGTTTTTTTAAATTTTACGTCTCTCTGATGCTCTGAATTTCTGTTCCCTCATGGGCTAAAATTACACCAGGGTTCGCGACACTAACACTGCCAGCAGAGACACAGGCTTTAATCCACTTCTTGAAACGATCCGTGCTGACTTAAATAGCTGGATGCTGTTATTGCATTCTTGCTTTAGCCAGATACCCATGGCTAGATATAGTTATTAATTAGCTGAATTAGCACTGTCCCTGAGGCTCAAAGTGTTCTCTCTCTGCAGATTACCCATACTGCCTTGCCAGTAAGGAGCTGAGGAGCATCATTAAGGGCCTGCTGGCCCAGTGCGGCGGGTCCCTGCAGGACTTCTTCGACCACTGCATCTACACCATGCTGCGCGAGCTGGACAAGGCCTCCGGTGTGTTTCTGCGCCCCGCCCCGCCCCGCCCCCGTCCTGCCCCCGCATCTGCCCCGCCCCCGTCCTGCCCCCGCCTCCCACCTGCCCCCCTGTCCCGCTCCTGCCCCGCCCTGCATCCGCCTCACCCCAACCTGCCCTGCCAGCCCTGCCAGTCCTGCCCTACCCCACCTTGCTCCCCCTGCCCCACCCTGTCCTGCCCTGTCCCACACCTGTCCCCCCCCCCCCCTAACCCTAACCCTAACCCCCCCCCCCACCTTGCCCCACCCTGTCCAGCCCTGTCCCGATTTAACCACCTGACCCATCCTTCCTTTAGGGAACACACATGCACTGCAATATATTGTAAGTGTAAAGTAGAAATATATGTAATGTAAGTATAAAGATTTCAAATTTTAGAAATTATACATTTCACAGCAGTGTCATTTCTAAAATTTGAAGTATGAAGGTGGCAATGATTAAGAGTAGTGGGTGGACTGAGGGCCTGGGGGCTCTCGCTGCACCCCTCCCCCTGCCCCCCGCCCCCCGTCCTGGAATAATGTGAACTCTTCCCTCTGGCAGGAGAGCCCCTGCACGGGTACAGGATCTGCATTCAGGCCGTCATGCAGGACAAGCCCAAAATAGCCACCCTCAACCTGGTAGAGGTGAGTATGTGACCAGGGGCTGCACACACACACACCTCCCACACACACACACACATGCCCCACACACATGACACACACACACACACATGACACACACACACACACACACACACACACCACACACACACACACATGCCCCACACAAACACACACAGACACACACACACACACTCTCTGCGAGGCCACGTCTTGGTATGCTGTGCTGTGCCCCTTTCTCCCGCTGTCTGAGTAACAGCACTGGAGCATTTCATACTGAGCGTCATTGTAAGATCCATTTCATTAAGGCAGATGTTATGTAACTTTATACCTTAAAGCTGTCAGCTGGAACACAGCCATAAGCCCCCTGAGCGGAATGTGGATGAGGAATCCGACACCAGTTACTCTTACCCTGGATTACACATTGTCATGCAGCAGATAATGACAGGGTTGTCCCCATGTTCTCTCTTTCTCTCTCTCTCTCTCTCCCCCCCTCTCCCTCCCTCTCGACCCCTCCCCCCCTCTCTTCCCCTTCCCCTCCTTCCCCCCCCCCCATATCTCTTTCTCTCTCTCTCTCTCACTCCCCCCCCCCCCCCCTCCTCTCTAAAGCACCTGGAGCTGTTGCGGTCCCATCAGAACCGGCCGGTGAAGTGCCTGACCATCATGTGGGCGCTGGGCCAGGTGGGCTTCTGCGACCTCAGCCAGGGCCTCCGCGGTGAGTGTGACCCCAAACCCCCCCCCCCCCCCCGCTACGGCTCGTGTGCCCCATGCCGCTACTCCACCGTAAACACTAGGGGGCACTCTAATACCTTTTATTGGGTTAGGCTTCCGAAGGGTTGCGAGTAGTTAAGCTGTCTGGTCTGCCCTCTCCTGGCAGTGCTGAGGTACTGCATCTGGTGCCCAAACCTCCCCGGGTGGCAGAGCTCTCCCTGCACGGGGTACTCGGGGGGCGGGGGGGGGGGTCCCGTTCCTCCCCTCTGCGACCGAAAGCGTGCGGCAGGACTGGTGACCTCCCCGCACGGCGGGTTTGGAAACCGCGATGCGAAATAAAACCCGCCATCGCTGCAACCGCCACTTTTGGGTCCCCTTTCACAACGGCTCGAGGGAGGGAGGGAGGCGGGTTGCGCCAGCAGCGACCGTGTGCTAAAGTTCAGCCAGCGGCTCGTCGCTGAGCCAATGAGAGAGGCCCGTTCTCCTCCTGACACAGACTGGCCTCTGGTGTTTCCCCACTGGTTTCTTCACTCCAGTGGATGGTGGGACACCATCCCAGTGCAGCGGTTTAGGCTTCACACAGGGGTGACGGGGTTTTCTCTATAGTGACAGTTTTCTTTACGGTGTCAGATGAGTGTATTGGTTGCAGGGCTGGTGGTGTTTGCAGTGACTGATGGGTGTTTTGGACACCAGCCTGGTGATGGGAATAGAGAGTAATGACCTTTTCTCTCTCTCTCTCTCTCTCTCACTCTCTCTCTCTCCCTCTCCCTCTCTCTCTCCCTCCCTCCCTGTTCCAGTGTGGCTGGGCATCATGCTGCCGGTGCTGGGTATGAAGTCCCTGTCTGCCTACGCCATCGGGTACCTGGAGAGGCTGCTCATGTGAGTATGAACAACGCTGAGTTTGGGTGTGGGCCAAATCTGTGTGTGTCTGTCTGTCTGTCTGCGCCTGTCTGTCAGTCTGTGTGCGTGTCTGTGTCTGTCTGCCTGTGTGCCTGCCTGTCTGTGTGTGTGTGTGTGTGTGTGTGTGTGTGTGTGTGTGTGTCTGAATGTCTGTCTGTCTGCCTGCCTGTGTGTGTGTGTCTGTCTGTCTGTGTGTCTGTCTGTCTGTCGGCTTCTCAGACTATCCGATTAGAAAGACCGGCTTCATGACACATGTTGGTAACTGCTAGGCCATCATTGGATTGAAAAGCTAGTTTGGTGTGTGTCCTCTTGTGGTGTGTTGTTGTTGTTGGTGTTGTCTCTGTGTGGTGTGTGTGTTTTGTCTCTCTGTGGTGGTGTGTGTGTGTGTTCTTGTGCGTGTGTGTGTGTGCGTCTCTCTGTGTGTCTCTGTGTGTGTGTGTGTCTCTCTGTGTGGTGTGTGTGTGTGTTCCCTCTGTGTGGGTGTGTGTGTCCTCTGTGTGGTGTGTGTGTGTGTGTCCTCTTGTGTTGGTGTGTGTGTCCGTGTGTGTGTGTCCTCTGTGTGGTGTGTTGTGTGTGTGTTTTCCCTCTGTGTGGTGTGTGTGTGTGTGTGTCTCTCTGTGTGGTGTGTGTGTGTGTCCTCTGTGTGGTGTGTGTGTGTGTCCTCTGTGTGGTGTGTGTGTGTGTCCTCTGTGTGGTGTGTGTGTGTGTCTCTCTGTGTGGTGTGTGTGTGTGTGTGTCTCTCTGTGTGGTGTGTGTGTGTGTGTCTCTCTGTGTGGTGTGTGTGTGTGTCTCTCTGTGTGGTGTGTGTGTGTGTCTCTCTGTGTGGTGTGTGTGTGTGTGTCCTCTGTGTGGTGTGTGTGTGTCCCTCTGTGTGGTGTGTGTGTTCCCTCTGTGTGGTGTGTTCCTTGTGTGGTTGTGTGTCCCTCTGTGTGGTGTGTGTGTGTGTCCCTCTGTGTGGTGTGTGTGTGTGTGTGTCCCTCTGTGTGGTGTGTGTGTGTGTGTGTCCCTCTGTGTGGTGTGTGTGTGTGTGTGTCCCTCTGTGTGGTGTGTTGTGTGTGTGTGTCTCTCTGTGTGGTGTGTGTGTGTGTGTGTCTCTCTGTGTGGTGTGTGTGTGTGTTCTCTCTGTGTGTGTGTGTGTGTGTGTTCTCTTGTGTGGTGTGTGTGTGTGTGTGTCTCTCTGTGTGGTGTGTGTGTGTGTCTCTCTGTGTGGTGTGTGTGTGTGTCCCTCTGTGTGGTGTGTGTGTGTGTGTCTCTCTGTGTGGTGTGTGTGTGTGTGTCTCTCTGTGTGGTGTGTGTGTGTGTGTGTCCTCTGTGTGTGTGTGTGTGTGTGTGTGTCCCTCTGTGTGGTGTGTGTGTGTGTGTGTCTCTCTGTGTGGTGTGTGTGTGTGTGTCTCTGTGTGGTGTGTGTGTGTGTCTCTCTGTGTGGTGTGTGTGTGTGTCTCTGTGTGGTGTGTGTGTGGGGGTGTCCTCTGTGTGGTGTGTGTGTGTGTCCCTCTGTGTGGTGTGTGTGTGTCTCTCTCTGTGTGGTGTGTGTGTGTCCCTCTGTGTGGTGTGTGTGTGTGTGTCTCTCTGTGTGGTGTGTGTGTGTCCCTCTGTGTGGTGTGTGTGTGTGTGTGTCTCTCTGTGTGGTGTGTGTGTGTGTCCCTCTGTGTGGTGTGTGTTTGTGTCCCTCTGTGTGGTGTGTGTGTGTCTCTGTGTGGTGTGTGTGTGTGTCCCTCTGTGTGGTGTGTGTGTGTGTGCTCTGTGTGGTGTGTGTGTGTGTGTGTGTCTCTCTGTGTGGTGTGTGTGTGTCTCTGTGTGTGTGTGTGTGTGTGTGTGTGTGTGTGGTGTGTGTGTTTTTAAATGCCATTCTGTTAGGGGATTTTTATTAATTTCCTGCAAGGAAGCTTCATCCTGCAAGAGTGTGTGGGACTGTCGGACTGGATAGTTTGGAGGAGGGGGGTTTGAATTGCGGTGATTTTTTAAATTGCACGGCAGTGCTGTGTCTTCAGTTGCACGCTAACGTGCTATGTTTTTGTCATTAGGTTGCGTGCTAACGTGCTGCGTTTTTGTCGTTAGGTTTTGTGCTAACGTGCTGTGTTTTTGTCGTTAGGTTGCACGCTAACTTGACGAAAGGCTTTGGAATCATGGGACCAAAGGAGTTTTTCCCGCTGCTGGACTTTGCCTTCATGCCTAAAAATGCACTTTCAACCAGGTAAAGCACTAACTGCTGCTGCAGAGATATCCTCACCAAAACCAGTAATGCTGCAGTCTAAGTTACATGCACTGTCATAATTAGAAAATACCTTTGCTACACTTTGCAATAATATGGGTAATTGTTTAATTTTCTGAGAAGTCCATATATTTACAATATATTGTGGTATTTGCTATTTCCATAATCAACATGGTCTGACAACTAGGTTGCAATATTAAAGGATGGTAATTTAAGAATGCAGTTAACCCATGTAGTTTTATTCATATATGTGTTGTGATTTGAAAGTGTAAGCATTCCAAAATGAAATTGCCCCCAGAGCAGTGATCTCAAACTCAAGTCCTGGAGAACCAATCAGGAGCCAGTTTAGACCTTGGGTGTGATGTGTGTGTGACTCTGTAGCCAATTGGTGGCCCCAGAAACCAGCAGGCATCAAGGCCTTTTGGGACTGGGGTCTTATGGGCCTGGAGTCTTATGGGCCTGGAGTCTTATGGGCCTGGAGTCTTATGGGACTGTGTGTAACCCCTGCTGTGATGGGTGTGTAACCCCTGCTGTGATGGGTGTGTAACCCCTGCTGTGATGTGTGTGTGTAACCCCTGCTGTGATGTGTGTGTGTAACCCCTGCTGTGATGGGTGTGTAACCCCTGCTGTGATGGGTGTGTAACCCCTGCTGTGATGTGTGTGTAACCCCTGCTGTGATGGGTGTGTAACCCCTGCTGTGATGTGTGTGTAACCCCTGCTGTGATGTATGTGTTACCCCTGCTGTGATGTGTGTGTAACCCCTGCTGTGATGGGTGTGTAACCCCTGCTGTAATGTGTGTGTAACCCCTGCTGTGATGGGTGTGTAACCCCTGCTGTGATGTGTGTGTGTAACCCCTGCTGTGATGGGTGTGTAACCCCTGTCGCGGTTCAGCCTGCAGGACCAGCTGAGGCGTCTCTACCCGCGGCTGAAGGTCCTGGCGTTCGGCGCAAAGCCCGAGTCCACCCTGCACACCTACTTCCCCTCCTTCCTGTCCAGAGCCACGCCCCACTGCCCCGACGACATGAAGAGAGAGGTGAGCTCTGCCCCTGCCCCTGTTCCTGTCACTCTGTTCCAAACCTGGATCAAGTACGTGTTTGTTTTGGATTCAAATACTTTTCTACACTTTACAGATCGTGTCTGGTGTATTGGAACCAATGAAATAAGAAGTGCAGGCCTCGCCTTCTGGTCATATTGGCAGGCTTAGTTACATCAGGCAAGATCAATAGAGCACAGAAAAGTATTTGAATCCAAAACAAATATGTATTTGACCCGGGTCTACTCTGTAAGAGAGAGGGTGCCACGGTGTTGTACTTTTACTGGTACACTGTCACTCGGTCACATGACTGAACTGCCAGTCTCACTCCCACTTCACCATCACATTATTTCACTGTGTGCTGGACAAAGCTGTGTTAGAGTTGACTGTTTTATTGTGGTGGGGGTCCAGGTGGGGGCCTCAGTTACTGGGTGGTTATTTTTGGGCGGTGGGGGGGTATGTTGGGGAGCCCCGGTGTTTCTCACACTGGTGTGTGCGCGCGTGTGCGCGCGTGTGTGCGTGTGTGTGTGTGTGTGTGTGTGTGTGCGTGTGTGTGTGTGTGTGTGTGTGTGTGTGTGTGTGTGTGCGTTCCTCCAGCTCCTGAGCAGCATGACTGAGTGCCTGTCAGTGGATCCTCAGAGCCTGGGGGTGTGGAGGCAGCTTTACACCAAACACCTGCCACAGTCCAGGTGAGAGAAGCACCTGTTCACCTGCATTACCCTGAGCACCTGTTCACCTGCATTACCCTGAGCACCTGTTCACCTGCATTACCCTGAGTACCTGTTCACCTGCGCGCGCGCACACATACACTATCTCTCTCGCACACACATGCGCTCACTCATGCGCACACACACACACTGTCTCTCTCAAACACACACACACACACACACACTATGCCAGGCTGTCCTGCTCAATGCGTCTTTGTTCCGTCGCTAACGCTAACACAGTCGTTTTGCGGCGTCTGCAAACACGGCCTCCTCCTCCTCCTCGTCCTCCCCTCCTCCGCGCTCATACCAGGCATGCTTTCTGTGGGCGGGTCAGCCTGTTCTGTTAGTTTCTACTGTAAATCCGGGGGGGGCGGGGGGCAGGGGGCAGGGGGTCAGAGTGCAGTATTTCCACATTGTGCAAAGAAGGGAAACACTAAGTAGGGGGGGAAACAGTGCTGTAGTTCAAAGCCATACAATCAGGGTTTTCAGTGAGTCCTTGTAAAACTTGCAAAACACTGTTTTTTTGACTTGCTGTTTTCTTTTTGCGACATCCTCTTCTGTGTCCAACAGAACAAAGCCCAGTTTTGTTTCTGCAATGTTCTCTTCTCTAAATTACACCATGTCATTGATTGGGGCCGTTTGAGTGCAGGAATCTTTGATCAAAGTCACGTATCATTTTCTAAGAAAATTGCTGTACTGAATTGGGCCATTCATTCAAGAAAAAACAGGCCCTTGGAAATGAGGAATGTTGACCTTGAGAGGGTCCTTCAATGCAGCACGTAGAAATGCTGTAGGTACTTTACAAAACAAGACTGGCTTGTTTTCCACTGGACACTTTTACTAAGAATTTGTAGTTTTGTAACTTTTTTCTTGCTGTTCCTTTTTTGCAGCCTTCTGCTAAATAATCTCCTTAGCTCCTGGAACACGTTGCCCGCTAAGGTATGTGCTCAATATTGCTTTCACAGTTTTGTGCTACATTCATTGCTTAATGAGGCTCTGGTGTTTGTTACTGCTACCAGTTTGACCACTAGAGGGCAGCAGAGGTTGTTCTCACACTTTTTTTTGTGTTTTCAGCTGCGCAGGAATCTTCAGGAGACAGTCCAGTCTTTCAAAGTGACCAATGAGGAGATGAGGTCGTCCACCAGCTCTCAGGAGGTGTTGGAATGCAATGAGCTGTGCAATGTAAGGGTGCCGCGCAGGGCCAGAAAGCACTGTGCTACTTGGCGCTTCCTCATGCTTCAGGGACAGGGAACCCAGTTCCCCAGGAATCCATGTTTCCACCGATTACCCGGGCGCTGTTAGCTGATTGGCTGTGTACACCCAATGGCTGTTCATTGGCTGATTAGGTCACAGTTAAGCTTTTTATGTAAGGACACGATAAGCCCTCTGAGCTGAATGTGAATGAGGAATCTGACACCAGTTGCTCTTACCCTGGATTTTACAGTGTTCATGCAGCAGGTTCTGTCCTTTACTCTCTCCCTCTCTTTCTATCTCTGCCTCCTTTCTCTCTTCTTTCCCCCTCTCTCGCTCCTTCAGAGCCTGCAGCTGAAGATGAAGGGGCGGGGCTTCCCCTGGACCCGCCTGCTGATGGCCGTGCTGGTTTTTGCCGCTGGCTTCCTGGTTCACGACATCCGTTCCCAGGGCTCTTTCAAAGGTTTGTACCACTCTCAGTATCACACAGGGGGAAAGGTCTGTACCATTCTCAATATCACACAGGGGGAAAGGTCTGTACCATCCTGAGTATCACATGTGGGAGGGGAAGGTCTGTACCATTCTCAGTATCACACAGGGGGGAAAGGTCTGTACCATTCTCAGTATCACACAGGGGCGAAAGGTCTGTACCATTCTCAGTGTCACATAGGGGGAACAGTCTGTACAACTCTTGGTATTACACAGGGGGAAAGGTCTGTACCATTCTGAGTATTACACAGGGGGGGAAAGGTCTGTACCATTCTGAGTATCACACGGGGAGGGAAAGGTCTGTACCACTCTCAGTATCACACGGGGGGAAGGTCTGTACCACTCTTTGTCGCACAGGGGGAAAGGTCTGTACCACTCTCGGTATCACACAGGGGGAAAGGGCTCGTTTTTGGGGCTCATTTTTGGGAGCGGTGACCTCACTCACGCGGTGCCCCTTTGCGCTCTCTCTCAGCCTCGGCGACGGCGGGGTACCTGCAGCAGTCGGGTCTCCTGTCCGTGTCCCAGCAGGCCTGGGGCAAAGTCTCGCACTACTCCCAGGAGGGCGTCAGGTGAGCCGGCCCGCGCCTCACCCGATCCTATAAACCACCCACAGCCAGGCTTCTTCTTTCACCAATTTACCCCCTCAGTTAGCTAATTGGCGGTCTGCATCAATGCTGTTTCACCTGTAGATTCCTAGATTACAACAGTAAAACTGAGTTTTTGAAGAAAAGGTGTAACACTTTAAGGGGTAAGAAAAAGTTACAGTAAGTTGATTTGTATCTTGTCCTTTAGACATCTTTAATAACCTTTATCAGGAAATTTAGTGGGAATGTCAGATCATGTATATGACTGTGCTAATTAAATAATTAACCTCAGAAGCTGGTGTGGAATCCTAAAGCAGATATGGCTGTCCTCGCCCACCCCTGGCTTAGCAGTCTACTTTGGGTCATTTTCCTTCCCTAATTCCACGCGTGCGTTTCCCCTCGCGCAGCTGGCTGGAAACCAACGCTCCGTATTACTACTCCGAGGCTGTGACCGCGGTCGGGCCCGTCCTGGAGGTCGCCTGGGAGAAGACGAAGGTCGGCGCGGTCTTCGTCGTGGAGCAGTGCTCGGACCTGGTGGCGTGGGTCAGAGAGAACGCGCCGCGCTTCATCGAATGGGTGAGACGAGACCAGCCGAGCCGAAGACGCAGGAAGTGCGTCTCGCTACGAAGCTAATTTGTTTGTTTCATAACACGTCTGTTCCTTTTTTTTTCACCCTTCAGCTTAACGCCAACATCCCAGAGAGCGTGTTCCAGTTCATCGAGTATCTGAAGGAGCTCCTGGTGTTCATCCATCACAGTTATGTCCTGCCGTCGCTGGCGTACGTAAAAGTTTCGCTGGAGCACGCGTGGCAGATGTTCGTAGAGTCCTGCGAGTAAGTGACACAGCCGGCCTCTGCCTTGGTATTGGTTACTGCTCTTTAGGAGTACTGGTATTTTAACATCAACCATTGGTTGAAATGGATCCATTCTGAAGTTTTGAAGTGCAGTAAATTTTATGAAGCAGATCAAACGGGTCAATTTGTGTTTTCAGTGTTTAGTATTACATTATCCGTGATCGTGGTTTGCGACGAGTAGTCGAAATCTTGATTTTGGCTTTACTGTGCACGTCTCAGTGAACTGCATTGAGCTGCACTTGCGTGTTATTCATCCTCTCTCTCTCTCTCTCTCTCTCTATTTTTAGTGGTGAAGTGTCGTTACATTGTGTGCAGAACCACGTGATATCCCTCTCCAATTCCACCTGGACGTACATGCAGGACGCCACCGTGGCCGTAAAGAACTGGGCCTCGGACCTCATGTCCCAGTCGTGAGCCGTGGTGATGTCACACGGAACTCTCAGAGACTGCAACTTGCTTGTGTTCGCCCCCTACAGGGGACTTCAACCAACTGCGCTTTCTAAACCCCTTGCTTAAAGAAGGATTTTTTTTTTCTTTTTGTTGTGAAAGATGGAACAGACACTTGACTCTTTCTTCTTTTTCTTTTGTCAGACTGCATGAAATTTTATATCACACTTGTTTTTCTACCGAAAGAAGTTGTATCATGTATGGGTGCACAGGCATTTTCCTGTTTTTTTTTTAACAGAGGTATTCAGGTTTAAAAATAACCAGTGTTATTTCAGAATTAATTGTCAAATGGGAACAAACTTGGACAACTTCCAGGGGTTCTGCTTTGAAGATATTTAAGGGTAATCTGCAAAAAAAAACAAACACAAAAACTAGGCTCTCACTGAAGCCAAACTCTTTGGTCTGTGTCTGATGGTTGCTGCTTGACTGAAACAAGAACGCTTTAACTGCAGACTGTTGAAGCCCTGCCGTCCTGAATGGAGCCTGAGCTCGTCTCTCGCGCTTCAACAACATGAGCCATGCAAGTTCGGAAGGTGGACGGACACCCGCTTTGTGCCTAGCTCCAGTTTCCTTAATTCTTTTTTTAAATTTTTCTTTCTTTTAAAAAAAAAAAAAATATATATATATATATATATGATGATGAAATAAAAAGGTTGTATTTGTGTACGTCCCTTGTGAACGAGCACTGGACTGTGGACTACTACTGCTGCTTGGTATCGAGGCCCGCTTTTTACTTGAACATCAGTTGTTTTTCTGTTCCTGGGGCGATTCAGTGACGATCCACCTACCTCCCGTGCGGTTTAGATCTAGGCTTGTTGCTCCTCTCCTAGGTTCATAGACCATACCTGACCCTTGACCCCTGACCCCTGACCTTTGACCCCCCTCCCTCCAATCTGCCGTGGCATGCATTTTCCCTGGAGAGGAGAGGAGAGGAGAGGAGAGGAGAGGTGCATGGAACCCCCAGACCAGGGGAACAGACTGTTTTGGGTTTCAGGCCTGTGAAGAGAGAGAGGTGGATTTATAAGCTGCTCTGGTCAAAACCAATGAAATAAAATAAAATTCTAAACATCAGCCTGAAATTGTGAATCAGTTTGTGACTTTGTACATGTGAAATGTTTATGAATAAAGATTGCTGAGCCCGTATCTGTGTTGTAGTTGATGAGTAACAAGTTACTCGTGCCTGGACATGGTCTGTGCTACTTTGTATGGGCACTATACTATATTGTATGTTAAGTATTTATGAGGGGGCATAGTCCAGTCACATCTTCCATAGCGAATGTGATGCATACTTTCAGTGGCATTTGGTGAATTCCCGTTCTCTTAAATATGTATCTTACTGTCTGTGCCTTTCTGTTGACAGCCTCTCTTTCTAACCAACCGTACAACAGAACGCCTTTTAAACTTACAGTAACACTGTCTCGGAGACCTTCAATAGCCGCCGAACCGGTTATTTCATTTCTGTATTGTCCAGTTAATTTTATTAATTGAACTTCACGCAGTTGGTGCTTCCAGGTTGTCTGATTTTGAAGGTACTAGCACAAGAACGTTGGCTAAGAACCACGGTAGAGGGCGGCATTTGCTAATGGTTGTAGTAGTGCAATAACGTGTCGTTGCCTAGGAACCATGTTAGGATGCTGATGAATTTAGGGAGGGATTTTGGATTATACCTGTTCGAACAGGAATGTAGTCGGCGAGCCTTCGATAGCTCAGTTGGTAGAGCGGAGGACTGTAGTGGGATACAAAGTAATCCTTAGGTCGCTGGTTCGAATCCGGCTCGAAGGACTCTCTTTTGATAAGTATTCCAGTGTCTGGAAATGACCGCAAAATATAACAGAACGTATAGCGATATAGTATCTGTAAGGAACGTATAACGATGCGACGAATGAGTAGACACATTACGTTCTTTTTTGGTAAATGTTTACGGGTCTTTACAAAAAAAACTTCGAGTTCGTGTATGTGTTGTCGGGGGATTAGCTCAAATGGTAGAGCGCTCGCTTAGCATGCGAGAGGTAGCGGGATCGATGCCCGCATCCTCCATTATTTACTTTGTTTACCCTAGTGGATGCGCTGCTATTTACAGTAACACGTTGGCTTTGCGCAAACAAACCATCTACAACGAAACCCTTAATAAATGCTACTGCGTGCTGCCTGCATGTTAAGCGAGAAAAGCTCAACTAAACCAGCCAACCGGAAAGAACTTTGCTTTTACGTGAGCAAACCATGAGCCAATCAACGCACGAGTTGTTGTCGTTCCGCGGAGACGGGGGTCGATGGGTTTGTTTGGGTTTAAAGAGCTGGCTGTTGGTCGGGAAATGGGACGCACATGAAATATGAAAACATTACAGTAATAAACACATTCCTTAAAGAAAACCCTGGCAATTTATGCACTTACTCTGTCTGTGTAATCGGAGCTGTCGTGTGGGAGCACCAGTGCCTTCAACAAGGAAAGAACGATTTTTGCATTCATTATTTGCAAGTTAGCATAGCTAAACTTAGCTACCAAGCTGATTTTGTTGTTATCGCCTCTGCAAGCTGATGCTATCTATCGATGCAATATTGGCTTTATTGTGCATAACCATAGGGAATTTGTCTGAAACGTGCATTGAAAGTGTATCTTGCAAGCTAGCTAACATGGCTTGAGGTACATTCGTGAAACAAACGGCTTGCAACCGCGAGCTTTTGCTGTTGCATTTCTTCACATTTGTGACTAGCAGTCGAGAGCTGAAATTATGTTAGCTGGCTATTGCCGTGGATAAATATAATTAGAGAGTTTGAATAGCTGACGTTAGTTAACATTAATTACGCTATTGGGGGTAATTGGAAAACCGAGTATCCTACTAGCTAGCTTTAGAAAATGTATTATTTTTGTTATTTTAGTTACAGCTACACGGTGTAAAATTGATATCTAGCCAGGTAAGGTTTGTTATATTGCGAGCTAGCATGCACGTTTAACGTTTGCAAGTAAGCTAGCAAGCTGCCAGCCCAACAGGCTTTGCTGCCTGGCTAACGCTTGGATTTCACTTGGATCTTCACTTTCACTTGGAAATCCCGTTGACATTCTTATTTTCTTCCATTATAATTGCTTTCATTTTTCTGTCTCACCAGGTGTCACTGTTAAATATGCATCACCTCAGGGAATTCAGAAGACCAATACACGACTTCAATCCTGCATCAGTATGTACAATAAGATTTTTCAAGAAATTTTTTAAGATTTCAAGAAAGCTTAATGTCGTATAAAAGTATAAGACAAAACTACTAGAATATTGCGAATATTTTATTTTTCGCTGTTGCTGACGCCCTGTTTTTCAGTAATTAAAGGTAGCACTTGATGGGCGGAGAACGGTTTGAGTCCGACCTCAGGCATTGTCATTACTTTGTTTTCACAGCTGTCTGGATTGGTTTGACCTTCTTCATGAGGGACAGGGCAAGAAATTTGGGCGATCCTTCAGGCTCGGAGTACAATTATGGAGTTCCGCTTCGGAAATGTGATTTTCAGCTCCAAGTTCGATTCGGGTAATTTGGGACGGGTTGAGAAAGTGGACCGCTCTGAGCCGGAGGGGGAATCTCAATTAACGGGGACCGGGATAGCCGTACCCGGGGTCCTGGCTGGGGGTGCTCCCAACCCGGACTATGAGTTCAACGTTTGGACTAAACCCGATTGCGCCGACACCGAGTTCGAAAATGGGAACAGGTAAGCTCTATAACCAAGTGATTGGTTTTCTTAACTTTGGTTTTTAGTGGTGCGACATTTATCGCCTCAATAAATGGAAAATTATGACGGCACGTAAGGGATCAGTAATTTAAATATATATATTTGAAAAAAACTGGTACAGTGCCGATGAAATTGGGGACCAACTAATATTACCTCTTATACCTTTTTTAGGTCCTGGTTCTATTTTAGTGTCCGTGGCGCAGTCCCGGGAAAGGTTATTAAAATCAATGTGATGAACATGAACAAGCAGAGCAAGCTGTACTCGCAGGGCATGGCGCCGTTCGTGAAGACGTTGCCCATGAAGACGCGCTGGGAGCGGTTGCGCGACAGACCGACATTTGAGGTGCGTTGCCATGGTAGCCGCTCCACTGGGTAAAACGCTTAAGCAACCCGAGAACGGGTTGCCGGTTAAGATCTCGGGTGGTGTTTAATTCCCATCAGGTGTTCAGTTTTTCTGCCTTTGATGTCAAGGTTCTTGACCTGAATCCCTCCAGTAAACAGCCAGCCACGCCAATAGTTCAAATACGTGGTAGGAATAATAATACAACGTCTGGTAATGTATTATTGGCCTACTTGTAACTTCAGATCCACCTCAGGAAAGTTCAGCTTAGGTAACATAGCACCCTAGCTCTAAACATAGTATCTTCCTATTCTCCCTTGTGCAGTAGGGGACACAAATTATGTATTATTTTATTTTTAAAGGATTTCGGTCATCATTTTTGCAAGTTCTATTGTTAGTGTCAGTTACTTGGTCAGTGGGTCATAGCTGGATTGTGATGGATTCACCTAGCCTGCTTTTCTGGAGTGTAGTATGGCGTAAAAACCTGCGTAGCAAACCTAATCAATTGAACAATCAGCACTTACGGGTCGACCGCCTTTTTTTTTTTTCCACCTTCAGATGGTGGAGAACCAGTTCATTCTGTCTTTCCATCACCGATTGCTGGAGGCACGGGGGACCACAACGTACTTCGCCTTCTGCTACCCGTTCTCCTATGCCGAAAGCCAGGACATGCTACAGCAGCTGGATCAGAAATTTGTCAACACTATGCACCTCAGTCCGAACAGGTGGGGGCCAAACAGCAGGGCATAGGCTGTGCTGTACTAATTCTGTCTTCTTCTGAGCGGCTGTCCCAGGTAATGCCCTTTCAGTCAACGCCATTGTCGGTTTATTGTTGCGTTGTGGCAAAGCAAACCGACCATCTGGCTTAAATGTTTTCGTGAAACACAAATAATGTCCCTCCCGTTTATATCAACAATTTCACCCGCAAAGCTGTGCTGGTATTGTGATGATTTAGGCAATGTGCGTGTGCGTTCGCTGTGCTGTGCGTGTCGTGTGTGTGTGTGTCGTGTGTCGGTGTGTGTGTGTGTGTGTGTTGGTGTTGTGTCTGTGTTGTCTGTGTGTGTCTGTGGTCGCGTGTGCTGTCTGTGTGTGTTGCTGTGTGTGTGTCTGTGTGTGTGTGTGTGTGTGTGTGTGTGTGTGTGTGCGTGTGCGTGTGCGTGTGTGTGTGTGTGTGTGTTGGTGTCTGTGTGTGTGTGTGTGTGTGTGTGTGTGTGTGTGTGTGTGCGTGTGTGTGGTGTGGTGTGTCGTGTGTGCTGCGTGGTGTTGTGTGTCGTTGCTGTCTGGTGTGTTGTGGGTGTGTGGGTGCTGGGGTTCTGTGTGGGTCATCCTGTGTCAGGAGCCGGTGCGCGTGGCGTGTAGTTGGTCATTAGTCACCCTGCGGTAGTGTTGACCCTGTCCCTGTTACAGTCAGAGTGAGGCTGACTCACAGCAGTGACAGGCACACGGTGTGAAAAATGTAGACTGGCCGGTTGGGGCCAAGGCTGTGCGAAACTCACCGGCGTCTTTGCCCCCCCGCAGTCCCTTAGACTCCGTGTACTACCACCGGGAGGCGCTGTGCCTGTCGCTGGACGGCCGCCGCGTCGACCTCGTCACCGTCACCTCCTGCCACGGGATGCTGGAGGAGAGGGAGCCGCGGCTCGATAGGCTGTTCCCTGAAAGCCACGCCCCCCGGCCTCACCGATTCGCCGGGAAGCGGGTGAGTGAAACCTCCCGGGAAACTCACATGCACAGTCACCCCCCCCCCCATCCCCCCTACCCTTAACCACCCCTCACCAAATTCGCTGGGAAACGGGTGAGTGACTTCCAGGAAAATGAGACTCATATCCTCCAGTCTCCATAACAGCTTGCCAGGACACGGTTGAGGGTGTGTAGAAGGGGTGTTACTACTGTAGTTCAGCAAAGCCTGAAACACAGGTGCGAATCGTTGCCTGGTTTGGTGCGGCTCACGGGTGATTTAAACGATCCCCCAGCCTGTCCTCGCACCCTCACACAGCCTCCTCTAAATTTAAGCGGAGGCGGCGGGCGGGGTCACTGTAGCAGAGCTCTGTAATTAAGCACAGCGTCTCGTTAGAGAGAGAGCTCCACGCCGCGCCGCCCCTGTCCTCAGGGTTCCACTTCACGGCCACAGATCTGAGCAGGAATGTGACGGGGTGGTGATCCAGTGGATCCTGTTTCCTCCAGTACGGACACAGGACCAGCGTGTGAACTGGCACGCTGCAAATCGGTTCTGAAGGACAGAGAAGGCTTTACCGAATGGCTGTGCTTTTATCAGAATGACATGTGAGACTCCAGTGTACAGTAACCGTGATGCCATTGTTGCAGTTAAAAAGGGTAATTGGAGCAGTCGTGTCATGTGACCAATCCACTGCTCCCCATTGGTCAGGGTCTGCTCCAGGGTAAAAGTGGCACCTCCTTTGTAGGTTTTCCACCTGTCCAGTTTGTCTCTGGTTGGGCTGGTTTCTGTTCGTGGGCTGACTGCAGGGTCAGGTATCTCCCACGAACAGGAACGTCCTGTTTCCGTAAAAGAGTTAAAGTACGCGAGAAGAAAGGAGGCATTCATCCGGGAACGACTGAGGAGCCGGAGCGTGCTCTGCTCGGACCCGACAGGCCGTTGCCCGGGGAAACGGGCCGATGGGAGGTTATCTCCTCGCCGCCCGCGTTCGTTCGCCCGGACGAGGCGCTCCTGTCACTTTAAATCACCTCTGGTTCCGTCCCCTGCTCCTGCTTCAGCACTTATCCGTGGGTCCGTTTCTGACACAGAAGCAGTCCGCTATACCAGTGGCCCAGTCAGATTTAGCAAAAACAAAAATGGGCGGGGCTAAGGTATGACATCAGTGATTCACTGATTTGAGCCAATCATTATGTACTAACAAGTCAGTGATCGACAGGTTATTGTAGCCCAACCCAAAATGGGGTTTGTGAAGCCTCGCTCCCCTTTGTGAGCTGGCCTGTGGCCCTGCTGGTGGAATCGCACCTTGCCCCGGCAAGGCCGAAACCGCCAAGGGAGAGCGATGATCAGACAGCAGGGGGCAGCGTGGAGCAAGACGCGGAAGACGTTAACGCTGACCGTGTCTCGCGTTCCGTCTCCCCTCCTCCTGCCCCCCCCCCCCCAGGTGTTTTTCCTGAGCAGCCGGGTGCACCCGGGCGAGACCCCCTCCAGCTTCGTCTTCAACGGCTTCCTGAACTTCATCCTGAAGCAGGACGACCCCCGCGCCCAGATGCTACGCAGGATGTTCGTCTTCAAGCTCATCCCCATGCTCAACCCCGACGGGGTCGTCCGGGGTCACTACAGGTACCACTGCGCTACACCTGAACACTGCATTAGCAGTAATGGAAGCCTTTACGATTAGCTTTTAGCATTTAGCGGACGCTCTTATCTAGAGCTACTTACTATCTTATTCATTTTTTTTTTCATATAAGGCATTTTTACAACTGAATATTTACTGGAGCTATTCAAATTAAGTAACTTTGCACAAGGGTACAAAAGCAGTTGCGAGGACTAGGATTCAAACTTGCCTTTGTATTGCAAGAGCTAAACTCTGGTTGTGTCCTTTTTTCCCCCTCTCGTCTGCCGTCAGAACGGACTCCAGAGGGGTCAACCTCAACCGGCAGTACCTGAACCCCAGCTGGGAGCTCCACCCCTCCATCTACGGTGCCAAAGCTGTGATCCTGTACCACCACCTGCACAACCGCGTGGGGCCCGACGCGCCCGACTGGAGGACCTTCGCCTCGTCCCCGTCCTCCAACCCGCTGAGCACACGATCTTCCAACCATTCCAACACGGGTGGGCGGAGCCCGCCCCAGGCCCTGCCCCCGCCTGCCGCGCCCCGCCCCTCCGCCGCCGAGCGCAGCCGCAACCTGCGCAACAGCGAGGAGCTCGGCGAGGGTGACCTCCTCCCGCTCCTCGGCTGCCCCGGCGCCCCCGAGATCGCCATGGTGACGGAGGAGAACGGGGGCCGGCCCTGGGGCGTGGAGGCGGAGCCCCAGAAGGGGGTGGAGCCGGACTGTGACGGGGAGGGCGAGGGCGAGGGGGAGGGACCCTGCGACCATAACGAGGCGCCGCACGCCTTCAAGGCGGCCACGCCCCCAGAGGCCCCGCCCAACCCCGCCGCCGCTGCCGCTGCTGCCGAGGACGTCCCCCCGCAGGAGAGCGGCGTGGCGTTCTACGTGGACCTCCACGGCCACGCCTCCAAGCGCGGCTGCTTCATGTACGGGAACAACCTGTCGGAGGAGAACGAGCAGGCAAGGCGCTATATAGTCTCTATCCGTGCTCACGGAGCGAATGCGTTTTGAGCACCTGTTTTAAAATGTTTGTTCTCTTTGCGTTGCGGCCCAAATGAAGGTGGAGAACCTGCTGTACCCGAAGCTGATCTCCCTCAACTCGGCGCACTTCGACTTCATGGGCTGCAACTTCTCCGAGAAGAACATGTACGCCAAAGACAAACGGGACGGTCAGTCCAAGGAGGGCAGCGGCCGCGTCGCCATCCACAAAGCCATCGGGCTCATCCACAGGCAAGGCGCGGCTATCGCGGCGCTAACGCTATGCTATCTCGATGCTACCGCTATACTATAGCTGTGCTATCGCTGTGCTACCGCTAGGCTATCTCTGTGCTATTGCTATGCTACCTCTGTGGTGCTGCTATGCTGTGCAATGCTACGTTACTGCTACGCTGTCGGGCTGCTAGCTGGGCTTGCTGGCAGTGTTGGCGGGGGTATCGCTGACCTTTCCCACTGCTCTTTTCCCCCTGCAGCTACACGCTGGAGTGCAACTACAACACGGGACGCTGTGTGAACACCATCCCCCCCGCCTGCCATGACAACGGCAGGGCCACCCCGCCCCCTCCCCCGGCCTTCCCCCCCAAGTACACGCCTGAGATCTACGAGCAGGTAGGCCCCCCCCCCCACCGTAACGCAGCTCTTATCTGACTCCTGGTGCTTAAACTGGACGAGAACAAAAATAAAAAAACTGGTGAACTGTGTCCTCCACCCCAAAAACTGGTGAACTGTGTCCTCCTCCCCAAAAACTGGTGAACTGTGTCCTCCACCCCAAAAACTGGTGAACTGTGTCCTCCACCCCAGAAACTGGTGAACTGTGTCCTCCACCCCAAAAACTGGTGAACTGTGTCCTCCTCCCCAAAAACTGGTGAACTGTGTCCTCCACCCCAAAAACTGGTGAACTGTGTCCTCCACCCCAAAAACTGGTGAACTGTGTCCTCCACCCCAAAAACTGGTGAACTGTGTCCTCCACCCCAAAAACTGGTGAACTGTGTCCTCCACCCCAAAAACTGGTGAACTGTGTCCTCCACCCCAAAAACTGGTGAACTGTGTCCTCCACCCCAAAAACTGGTGAACTGTGTCCTCCACCCCAAAAACTGGTGAACTGTGTCCTCCACCCCAAAAACTGGTGAACTGTGTCCTCCACCCCAAAAACTGGTGAACTGCATCCTCCACCCCAAAAACTGGTGAACTGTGTCCTCCACCCCAAAAACTGGTGATCTGTGCCCCCCCGCAGGTGGGCAGGGCGGTTGCCGTGGCAGCGCTGGACATGGCGGAGAGCAACCCGTGGCCCCGCCTCGTCCTGTCGGAGCACAGCTGCCTGGCGAACGTGCGCGCCTGGATGCTCAGGCACGTGCGGAACAGCCGCAGCGTCTCCAACGGCGGCAGCAAGAAGAGCAGCGGCAGGGCGCCGCCCAAAGGGCTCGGCACGTGAGTGCAGCCGCCCGCGATCGCTGTGACAACCGAACCCCCCCCCCCCCCAGCGTGACCCCCCCCCCCCTTTGTGACCCACCCTTTCTGTGACCCCTCACTCTCTGTGACCCCCCCTCTATAACCCCCGCTCTCTGTGACCCTGCTGTCTATGAACCCCCCCTCTCTGTGACCCCCTTACCCCCTTCTGTACCTACTCGTGACCCCCCTATCCCCCCTCTGTGACCCTCACTGTCTATGAACCCCCCCTCGCCCCCCATAACCCCCGCTCTCTGTGACCCTGCTGTCTATGAACCCCCCTCCTGTGGACCCCCCCCATAACGCTCGTGACCTGCTGCCCCCCTCTGTGGACCCCCCCTCTATAACCCCCGCTCTCTGTGACCCTGCTGTCTATGAACCCCCCCTCTCTGTGGACCCCCCCTCTATAACCCCCGCTCTCTGTGACCCTGCTGTCTATGAACCCCCTCTGTCGACCCAGCGGACCCCCCTCTCTGTGACCCCCACTCTCTGTGACCCCCCCCACCCTACCCCCTCTATAACCCCCGCTCTCTGTGACCCCTCTGTCTATGCAACCCCACTCTCTGTGACCCCCCCCCCCCCCTCTATAAAGCCCCCTCTCTGTGACCCCCGGTCACTGCGAACCCCAATCGCAACAAACCGTGGTCGCTATGCACCCCATTTCCATACAAACCCCACTCTCTGTTAATCCTAGCTAACAAAGCTACCGTATCCTGTGCATTGGCGTATAGTGTTGTTTTTGCATATAATGGTTTTAAAAGCCTGAAAAAGAGTGTCTCGGGTTAAGTGGCCGCTTGGTTTGAGCGAGTTTCTCCTATAAATAGAGGATTATGGGTAATGAATTTGGTGGCGTGTGCTTATGAGTCGACCGAACGCCTCTGATGAAGCGACCGGCGTGTGTTCCAGGGGCCTGACCACCTCGGCTTCGGAGAACGCCCTCAGCCGCATCCGTGGCAACGGCACCGGCACCGTCGGCAACGGCGGGCAGCAGGTCTCCCCCCCCCAGCTGAAGAGCTCCCCCAGCTTCACCTTCGGCTGCAGCCAGCCCCCCCGCGCCTCCGGACCGCCCCCCAGAGCCCTGGGTCCCGTGCGAGGTAAGCTGGGCGTGGGGCTACGCTGCGGCCCGCCGGGGGGGCTCCTGGACGTCCTGTGGTCCTGTCTGCTCCCCGCACGAAAATGTTAAAGGGGAACCCCAACCCCCCCCCCCCCCCAACAAAAAAAACACCAAGAAAAACAACAATTATTTAACGTGTTGGTCCTCAATTTTAAATAGGAAAAGTAACCATGTTGGTAAATTTTGGTCCTTAAATGCATTGTGATCTTATTTTGAGTCAATCGTTTGCCCACTGCAAAAGACAAGATGTACAGAACCTGCACCCCAAAATGATGATGTCATGTAGGATAGAGTCCACCCCTTTCCCCTGTTGTTAGAGAACGGATTTGGAATGTTTAGTGCAGGCTGCAGTTCGGATGGAGCTAAAACAAGGTGTCTGTATGTGTGTGTGTGTGTGTGTGTGTGTGTGTGTGTGTGGACGTTGAGCTCCTTTTGTGTGTCTTACAACGCTTTGAGGTCTCCGACGCTCTGATTGGCTCTCAGCCGTTGGGCAGTGAGACGACTCTTCAAATGTGCCTTTTGCCAAGTGTGTACGGATAGCTAAAATTACTTAAAACCGCAATTCCCAGCAACCACTGCTTCCAGTTGACTGCATAGTCATACTTTGTTTACTCCCATGATGTGTGGAACTTTAATGTGCACTGAATAAATCAAATTGCATGTCTGTAGAATGTAAAAGTCAAAAGTATATGGTATTGTGTGGTCGATCTCACATGGTAGATCCATATGGGGATCAAGAAGCCTGGTTTTCCAAGTGGCAATCTGGGGTTTAGAGAATAGTTATGTCACCCAAGTACAGAGGTGGTAAATCCAGGTTCAGAAAGTAAAAGTCCTCCCCAGAATTTAGTTCCAATCACCTGGATTTGCCAATTAGCATTACAGGCATTAGCACAATTCTTCAGCCGGCTGGCTGAATTCATGGGTGGAAGAAATGCTCGGCAGGACTTTTACTTCCTGTCCACTGGACTTTCTGCCTCTGGCGGAGGCTAGAGAGGAGCTCCACCAATCAACAACCAGCAGAGCAACACTGAGGCCGATTGGTTCCCGCCTCCCTGTTGGTATGCTGGTTTGCGCGGTCACGGTCGCCTTGACTGGTGGAGCTCCTCTCCGTTTTCTATCAGTAAGGTGACGCCACAGAGATATCGTCATGCGTTAACCAGACGGTCAGTTTCCGCATTCGTTGTTCTCGCATTGAAAGTTCTACCTACCGCTGAACACTCCGATTGGACACGTCTTCTGAAAATTCATTAAGGGGCACAACCTAGAACAGTTGAGTTTCAGTGGACATTTTAAGAATCTTCAGATCACAAAATATGTGATTAGAATGTTCTTAGCTGAACATTCTAACTCTGATGTAACAATCACTGCTGGTAACAGAAAGCAACTGAGTTCTAGAACACTGACTTAGAATTTTGAAAAAATCTCTTCAGGGTTACTCTTCAGGGTTAATGTTACTAATGGGAAGACTCCTCTTGTCAAGTGAAAAGCTGAAGGTGGAGAGACCATGGGAGTTGACCGTCTGGTTAATGTATAATAATATCTGAAACGACGGTCTCATCCCCTATTCCATTGTCCATGCTGTAACCCAGGGGTGATGAGATGTGGATAAGATTAGGTTGTGATGTCGCCTTACTCATAGAAAACAGAGAGGAGCTCCACCAATTACAGAGCCCGTCGTCTGTGATTGGTCGATACTTTCTGGCTAATTTTTGAATGATGATTCCCTGGGCGAAATGTATTGGATTGAAACAATAAAAGAGCTTCTTTGTCCCTCTCAACTTCAAGTGTAGCTGTTTCTTCTTCGTTTTTCATTCCGTGCATAATGATAGACCAGCATGGTCGCATCAGAATCCCTTATTCTGCTTCTTGGCAGTTCACACATGGATCCAGGAAGTCCAGCCAGAAAGTGTCCACCAATCACAGTCAGCGTTTTGTTGGTAACTAAGGACGTACTCTGATTTGGGCGGAGCTTCTCTCTTTTCTGCGTGACCGCCCCGCCCCCATTTTGTATCACCCCTGCTGTAACCCAGGCAGTGTCTCTCTGTATCTCCGTAGAGTCAAAAGCTCAGGAGAAGAGGCGGTCCCTCCAGCGCTCAGTGCGAACTGCCGCCAGCAACCCCAGCCTCCACCACCCGGCCCCCGCCCCGGCCCCCTCCCCCGCCCCGTGCCCCGCCCTCCTCCCCCTCTCCCCGTCCTCCACCACCTCGTCCTCCTCCTCTTCCTCGGCGGCCGCGGGGACGCCCCGGGCCGGGCCGGCGGCCCTGGGGCCCTGCGCCATCCCCGCGTCCTTCAGCATGGCAGGTCTGTACGCCCTCCAGCCGCCGAGCCTCTCCAAGCTCCTCCCCTCCCTGCAGGCCATGCCCCGGGCCCGCCTGCTCAACCGCGCCTTCGGGAAGAAGCTCGGCCCCCTGCTGCAGCAGCAGCGCCGCCCCCCGCTCGCCTTCCTCAACGACGTCGCCAGCTCCCTCGCCTCGGGCCCGGCGGGGAGGGCCGCCAAAGAGTGAGCGGGCGAGCGAGAGAGAGAGAGAGAGAGCGGGGGCGGGCGGGCAAATGAACGGAGGCCCGTGTAATGTCCCCCACCCCCCCCCCCACACTCCCCTTCTCTGCTCCCGTACGCATCCAGTTGTGGGACCATTTAGAGGCCACTGCTGTTTTCAGACGTTGATCACCACCACCCATCCACCCACTATCCACTCCCCTCGCGACCTCCTCCTCCCTCTCTCCCCCCTCCAAAAAAAAAAAATAACATGTTTAGCTGTCAGAGCGGAGGAAAAAACAATTTTCTAGCTTTTGGCAAACGTGCTGATCGGTGGTTCCTCTTGGACAGGTGGGGGGGTCTTTTTACGTTCGTTTTTCCCCCCCCAGTTAGACGAGGTTGTTTTTCGCGGCCCGTGTTGTACCCGCGGAAGCGTCGTGTCGCGCTTTACCGAAGTGAACCGCTTGATGTTTTAAACGCGGGTTTAGCGGTTAGAGGCGAGTTCGCGGGTCTGTCCGTGTCTGGAGACCGCGAAACCGCGCTATGTTACTCGCTCGCAGTGGTGGCATTTCCACTCTCCTTCCTCACGCCGGGAGGCAGCTACGGCTACTGTCCGAATAGCGCCCCCTCTTGGGCATTCTGAACCACAACACTGTGGCCAGTTGTGGTAAAACATCACGTTGGGTCCGCAGTCAATCTAACTGCAGTGCGCTTTGTCCTCTTTATTTTGAGTGTTGAATTCCCAAGGAATGTTTTTCCTCTGTCTGATGTAAGGGAACACGCTAACTGCTAAGGTGATGTAATGTTTGCATAGGAAATGGGGAGAAATGAGAGAAGCAGGGTTTGTGTAGAATGCATTCCACCTGGAACTGGGGAAGATTTTTATTTTTCGTATTTGAAATCTGCATTCAGCAGTTCTTTTCTTTCTTTTTTTTCAAGAAAGCAGCGTATTAAAACACACGGAATGGAGTCAGAAGGATCTATTTTTGATCTGCCTCACTTGCCTACGAAACCACTGGAAATGGGATCTAAAGAGCTTGTCCGTAGAATTTGTTACATATGGAGTTCATCCATCAAACGCAGCTAATATTAAAAGTGACAAATATTATTTTCAACTATAACGACGACCGTTATTACAATTTTATTTTACAAATCATAGTCTTTGGGTAATCTGTAATAAGGTTAATTAAATAAAAAAAATATTTATAGCTGTGAAACACATTGGTTAGGATTTTCTTTTTTAAAAATAAAGGAATAAAACAAATATAATTACAGTGTGCAAGGCTCTTTGGAACCCACCAAAAAAAATAAGTGAACTTTTTCTGCCTCATTGCACTTTTAAAAAGAAATGTTAATTCGTGTAAATATGAGAGTTTGTGTGTCACGTGTCCCAGACAATATTCCTATTGTTTGTTGGAATGTAACCCTAACCGTCGCCATAGGAACGCAATCTAGCCGCAGTTTACTCTGTGTTCTGCAGCAACGTAGCAACTCTGTGACTCTTGTTTCAGAATATGTCCATTTGTAGACTAAGCATTTATCCGCCAGGATAGTTTTTATTAAGTACAGGGCTGTACTCGCCTGGTATTTTGTACACTTGTTGTTCATACTTTTTATTTTTTATTTTACTGTCTTTTTGATAATCACACGTGCTGGAAATTTCTACTATAAAAGTACTAGAAGTTTGCCTAGAACCCTGTGCCATACGCAGTTTCACTGAAACGCAGCACATTTCAAGATCATCGTATGTGAAAACTTTTTTTTTTCTCGATGTTTTTGAGGAAAGCCCCTTTCGGCTCCTCGGTTTGAATGAAGGGTTTGACTGTGACGTTAAACTTTGATTTTTGTATTTTTTTAATTTTATTTTGTAAATGCCTTTCTCCGTGTGATGCTTGCCTGCCACGTGCGTTCGCGTGTGAAACGCGAGACCACTATGCACGAGTTTATTTACCATTTTATTTGTAATTATTAGAAAAACGCATTTCAGTGTGACAGCGGGATGCCATGTACAGTGTACTTTATCAAAACGGTCAACCTAAGGGTGTAGAGGCCTACACGTTGAAAAACAGTGATTCACGACGTCACAAAGTGTATGTGCTTAAACTGTAACGCACTGTGCGACTATGCGTTTGTGGCTTAAGTTATATGGGTTGTCATGGTAACGGTGGATTTTTACATTTGCGTCACTGTCGTTTACTTTGCGGTGTAATAGGACGCGTTGTTTCTTTGCGTTCCGCCTTTTCAACTTTTGAGGCCAAATTGTTACTGGAACAACATAAAATTGAACAAAAAAAGAGAGAGCTTTTAGATTCAGAAGTTTCACGTGTGCACGTTTTCTTTATCGGAATAGGTGTTGAATTGTGTATACATTTTTGGATCACACAAATGTGCTTTGGTAGAAATTGACGCTGAGCAAATAGTCTGTTGGCCTACTGTGAGATATGCACTCAGCTGAAGCATGCGCAGAGGTGCCTAGAGGACAGGGTATTGGTTGGGCAGTTTGTGGTAGTGTTGGTGTACTTGTGTAAGTGGTTGCTCGGTACTGGTGGTTGAGGATATTTTTTAAAGCATGTGCTTTAAAACATACCTGCTGTTGGTCGTCCCAATGTAGTCCCTTGAACGCGCTGTGTGATGTGTTCATCAGAATTATACCACGGTGAAGAAAAGAAAATACGGTTTTTACTGTTGTTGGAAGTTGCTCTTACTGTCGACGTAATGTCACATTGTCTGTAATAAGTGCCATGTATTGCCTTTATGCCCAGCAGTATTATCATAACAAAGCTACGTGTAGATATCTATTTATATAAAGCATATATATATATATACATATGTCTTCTATTTGATAACTCAGTTTTAGTTTCTTCCAATGCGGCTGTGTTGTATTGAAGGCTCAGATTGTGCTATTGTTTTTCTCCTGTTCCAGTTAACGCGTGTTTCACCTTGGAAACTGCCGGTCTGAAAGGATCAGTGCCACAGTCACTTTATTAGCGTCTGCTGCTTGTGCCGTTTATACGGTGAAACAAGCATCGACGAGGCCAGTTCGAGAAACGATTTTGCACGATGAGAGCAAAACCCCCCCACCCCTGACCAGTGGCAGGCTCCACATGGGACTGGAGCAAGAACTCCCCCCCCAGAACTGAATAAATCTGGAGAAATAATGTCACAAAGACGTTCTTGCTCTTTCTTCTACGTTTAAACATTGCAGTGGTTTCTAACACTGCCGTGTATGTCCGAATATTTCCCCTCTATGACGGTACTCTTCCTTTCAGTGCTGCGCAGTAGAACTTAGAACTCATTCTCTCTCTCTGTGATGTCACAATGATGCTCTGTTTGTTGGCCAGTTCCCAGATGTGCTGATCTAATTTCCAAAAATTGTCTGATCTTTCTTTGTGTAATAAATGTTCCCTTTATGACTTAAAAAAAGGCCCTGACCTTTGCCACCTTTTTGACCTCCTCCTCTGCCAACTGTCTGTCTTTTCCTCTGTGTCCTTTTGGCGAATCCTAATTTTTAACAATTTAATTTAATTTATAGAAAACAGACATTTCTCATTGCACTATTTATCAAGAATTTCACGAACATCTTTTCATGTTTTGATGATGGTGAATAACGAGATATCGTATGAGTTTTGTTTTCAGCTGCATTTTCCACACACAGAAACACAAACACACACACACGCACACACACAGAGTCACAGGTTTAACATGTCAGTTTATTCTCCTTTGTCTTGTGGAAGTGGTCAAAATAAGTTGTGTGTTTAAAATTTTGAAGGGTCACTCTATACCTGTGATCCATTAACAGGATATTACAGCTACTGTAATGCAGCCTGAGAATGTATCCTTCAGTTTCTCCACAGCCACAGATACCTTCTGCTTACTGAGACGTGGCACCAGCATGGGAGAAAGCTGGATATTGACACATCACACGCAAACTTAGGAGTGCATTTTTATAGAGACACATACTTCATAAATGTGTCTGAAATAGTTTGTGACTTAAAAATGGTCAAGTAATGATATGTATGGCTATTGTGCGTTGCTTATTTGAAAGTCCCCATAAAATAATGACTAAACTACCTCGTTATCCTAGAAGAATGCCTCATTATCCTTGAAGAAAGGTAGTATTCTATTCATTTCCGTGCAGAAACCGTGAGCAAGTGCACCCCATGTCCCTGAAACCACCCATTTAACTTATGCCAGTGAGCTCAGCTATGAGCAATGAATGCGGGTCAAGGTACCAGGAGGCGGGACTGTCAGTCACTTTGGTTCAGGAGCAGCCAGTGAGGTTGCCGTGGCGATGAAGCCCGAATTCAACGATGCCACCACCTCTGTGTCATTCCATGACAGGGAATGGCACTTATATCTGAGTCATGATGCATGTGCGCATAGCAAAACACTGGCATTATTATTATTATTATATTTTATTGGTGTCTTTATTATTATTATTATTATTATTATTATTATTATTATTAATAATAATAATCGGCTTCTTATACCCATTCAATGCTTATTTTGGGCAGGTCTTCATGGGATTTCTATGACATCATCAAAGTGGTGCTTTTTCTGTTTGCTTTGTCCCACATTGTCGTCGTCCCCCATTCATACTCAAGCCATTTTTGGTTTGTTTTCATTTTTCTTCTGTCTCCATTGCTCAGGATACAGCTGCCAGAATTCTCACAATGGCTTGCAAAACAAAGACTTTCCTGTACGGAATGGGAGACCTGGGAAATGTAGTTCCAAGCTTCCGGAGTCCCCGAGTCCTCTGCAGGTAAGGCACTGGTGTAATGCAGTCATCCAAAATGTAGTTCCACAAAAAAGCCTGTTTGTTAAATCCTGGCATTTGCAAAAGACTGCAGTAGTCTGGGCTAACCACTAGGGGGCTCATCGTGGTGGGGCAACGTTTACTGCATATATTCACACTCCTGAGGCGGATAAAAAAGGAAGAAACCTGGACTTTCCAAATCAGGAGAAAATGGGGGGGGGGGGCAGCAAGTTCAATAAAAGACAATTCAGTAGTCATCCTTAAAAAACTGCTGCAAAACGGTTTAAAATGATTGCTTTTCATATTTTTTAGAATTCTGTGAAAGAAGGAACCTTCAGTTTTCTGACGTCCGTGGAATATTCCAGGTAAATATGCTTCTCCTTTGACTTGGTAGATGCTATATTTATTATTTTTTATTTTTATCGCAGCTGCTCTGGAAGGTCGTAAATTCTCTCCAACCAATCGAATGTTCTGTCCTCCTGAGCTGATTGGGAAAGTCCTTGAGCCACAACATGAATCATGCTCACCGTGTCAGAGCACCAGCACAGGCCTGAAAACGTCCTTAAACGGGCTGGCTTCACTCAGACTCTTTCCCTTGCACTGCTGCATTAAACTGCCAGAAAATCACAGCCTATAAGGTATATTTCCCCCCCGCTGCGGCGTTTCTGTCGGCAGGTCTGAGCTGCAGCGGCGGCCGAGCCGGATCCCGGTGAGCAAGGCGGGGCCGGCGGCCGCGGAGAAGAGGCTGGCGCGCTCGGTCAGCCTGGCGGAGGGCGCCTCCATGAGGGTGTGGAAGCTCATCAAGCCGGGCATCGGGCGGAAGCTCTCGCTGGCCGGTGAGGTCGCCACCGTCCCCCCCCACCTCCTGCTCGCTCTGACGTTATAATCACAGCTGCCACCAGCTGAGGCCCCACCCTCCTGGCTGGTGTGCACAATTTCCCGCTTAACCCTTGAAGGTGTGAGGTCACAAATGTGTGATTAGCGTGTTCTTAGCTGAACCTTCTAACGCTGATGTCACAATCGCTGCCGGTGTCCCTGAAAGAAACAGAGTTCTAGAACACTGACTTAGAAAAAAACAAGAAGAGAACATTCCAGATAAAGCTACTCTTCGGTTAATATTACTACTGAGGGTGGACAAAATGTGGAAGTTGACTTGGAATTTTGGAAAAAAACCTTACAAGAAACCTACTGTTGAAAGGGTTAAACAACTGGGCTGTTGTTGTCTTTCTCTCCAATGTTTGGGGTGAGCCAGGCGCTTCAAAGAAGGAAGACTCTGCCCTGCAGCCTACCTCCAGGTCACTACTGAAGAAAACGGGCAGGAGCTTGCTCTACCTGGTCAGCACTGACACAGAGGCCAAGAATGCCCCCCAACAGGTGAGTCCCTACACCTGTACAGGTTACGACAGGGCAGCAGTGTGGTGTAAATGACTGGGGCACTGCATTCAGAACTTAGAGGTTGCAGGTTCACCTCCCAGATGGGACATCATCCCTGAGCAAAATGCCTTGCAGACGCGCAATCTCAGATCCCATTGAAATAATTTTTGAGCCCCTCCTCTGTAACCCTAACTCCTCACCTGTTTTTGCAGGAGAGCCCCCTGGTGGCCAACCCCTTGGTGTCTGAGCCTATACCCGTGTGCGGAAAGGTACCACTCTGTGGTGAGGCGTGACGGGACCGAAAATCACGCCAGGCCCCCGCCCCCCCCGCCACCCGTCAGTCTCTAACACGGGTGTGTCAGAATCCAGAATCCTGCCGGTTCTCAGCGCACTTCTGCGCCAGGGATTCGCTGAAGTCGTCGGATCCGCACACCTCGTTGTCGAGGCCTGGAATCAGGGCTGCCTGTTCCTGGAGATCTACCATCCTGTCGGTTTTCACTTCAGCCCTGATGTAACACACCTCACTCATCAGCGAGAGATCTCGCTGAGCTGCCAAGTGGTAGAATCGGACGTGCCAAATTACGGTCGGAATGAAAACCTGCAGGAAGGTAGATCTCCAGGAACAGGGTTGGGCAGCCATGCCTTAAATGGCCAGTGTTTGAAAGGAAGGAACAAATACCTGCAACCCTCTGGCAGTGTAACCCCTGGGGCCTCTTTCACAAAGCAGGGATTAGTGAGTTAGCCGGATAACTGCGCTGAGTAAAACCCAGAACAGCTGTTTTCACTTGAGTCCATGTTCCAGATTTGAGATGGTTCCAGGTTTTACTCTGTGCAGTTATCCTGCTAACTCAGTAATCCTGCTTTGTGATACAGGCTCCAGGTCCAAGGCAACACACTGTCCAAGAGACTGCATCCGTTACTGTGGAGACAGTAATTACCCGTCCAGGTAATTTGGGTGGCGAATGATACAAATGATTTGCACAAGATTTTTTTTTACAGTTATATCTGCACCTTTTTATCTCCCTGTCAAAATGGGCTCCATTTGCTATTAATTTTACAAATTTTAAAAGGCAGTGCTGTTTGGGCAGTGATCTGGTGCAGCTCTGGACCAAATCTGGCCTTTATGTATGTAGCATTTCGGCAACATTCCAACAAAATGTTATTTTTAACACTGTGTCTCATTTTGATTTTTGTGTTGTGTCACCTTTATATTGCAAATACGGAATTGCTGCAGAATTGAATTTTTTGCTCTGTGTGTTTATATAGTCTCCTGGTACAGTAGACTTGTAAAAAATGCCCCAAACCAGGGACTGTTTCAAGGCTTTTCCTAAATGAACATAGTTACCATTTTAAAGCCCTGAAGTGAAGAAGCTGTGAACCTTTTAAGCAACACTCTAAACCGTTTAAATGTGAATGTGTTCTGTATTTACATTTTTTTTTAAAGGCCAGATGGTTGTTGGTAACTTAAGCGTTGAAAACATGGGTTTTATGAAAAACAGGACCAATTCAATGTGAAAATTTGCACTCTCTCGAAAAAGCTTCAATGCACATTGTAACCTGTCATATCAGAACAGGGCCATTGAGAAATTATGTGTATGTATTTTTAAAAATCAATAAACAAATACAAATGTGTGTGTGTGTGGCAGAACCGACAAATTGTAATACTATAAAAACGAATGCTTTGTAACACTCCGTAGTAAAAATGCATCAAATAATATACTATATTATTGTGCATTTTAGACTGGCAATAATTAATCAGCAAATTAAAGCAACTCCATGAATATTTTTATTCACAACATAATCCAAACAAAATAGTCATTTACAGGCTGATTCAAGCAGTGCATGTCGTTCCATTATGGCAGAGGAGTCTCATCACACACGGAATGGTCCCTGGCAACGAGAAGAATATTAAAAAGATCGTTAAAATATTATAAGCGATGACCCCATATACTAATTCAATTGACTGCAATTGTGGTTGGGACGAAAACCAGCATGGGACCAGGGCCAAGGTTGAGAACCGCTGTATTAAAATGCGCTTACCTTCCAAATCCGCTGGAGAGCTACTTCACTCCAGTTTCTTTGGGTTATTGACAGCAACGTAATGGTAAAGGACCACCAGCAGGAAGAGCGAAACGCCGAGCATATTGGCGAAAATCGCCAGTTGTACGTCCGTCACCATTCTACAGAAGAAAATTTCAATTTAATGAATAGCTTTAGCTGACGATTGTTACTGCTAGCAATATAGGCTAACTAGCTGAGTCTATATACCTAAGTTATTTTGTTAACTTGCCAACAAGATATGTATACAGCACAAGCATAGCTTACATTATTTTCACATGGCACATTACAAATTACGCTAGTTTTCTAGTTTAAAAAGCGAAAGAAGTACCACAAATCATTGACACTAGCCACCTCACGCTAAATGAATGTTTCAGCAAAGAATCTAACGTGTAGCTCACGTTAGCTTATCTCTGAATTACAATTTTAGATTTCTAAAAGCATCACATTCGAATACACTGTTTAGTCATTTGTCTGTTAACTTACATTACTGGTAGCTTGTTAGATTTTTGAGCAGAATGGTGTTTCTGGCTGATCGATTTGTTAGAAAGCTCGTCGCTTCACATTCGCGTTTGTCTTCTTGGCCACGTCACGTATGTAAGGGAAGTACCATAGATGTCGGCGTCACCATCGTCATTTCCTATCCATAACTTTTAAAAGTGCACTGATCGCTGCAGAGGATACAAATAGGG
The DNA here is from genome assembly GCF_018555375.3 of Anguilla rostrata. Taxonomy (NCBI): domain Eukaryota; kingdom Metazoa; phylum Chordata; class Actinopteri; order Anguilliformes; family Anguillidae; genus Anguilla; species Anguilla rostrata. The sequence goes on along the minus strand of NC_057938.1, from coordinate 54,804,828 downwards.
AACAATACATGAACGATTGACATGCGGGTACAGTTGTCAAGCGGGTATATATTTAAAATTCAAGGTTAAAACATAACCGCCTCAAATTATTCACAGAGACCATTCATAACTGGGGAGACACTTGTGTTGCTGTGTTTCCTATTGTAGCCGAACGAGTTCCGGATGCTTCTGCAAACGAGAATCTAGTTATTAGTTGACAAACTGCCTAATTAAAGACAAATAACAAAGCATCAGTGTTATCATTTGTAACTTTGGGCGTTCAGGCATGGTTCCTGCCCAGTTGTCCTTCTGTTCTCAGTAAAGCATCTTTGCTATAGTTCTCTGTAAAAAAAAAGAAAAAAAAAGAAAAGCACTACACAAAATAAATAGATTTGATTTTATAATATCAATGTTGTGGAACCTACTCTGGAATACAGCAAAGCTCCCCTTCAAACTACTTTGCACAAAACGTATCAAAAAATGATCAGCATCCAGTCTGCCCAGACACAGAGTGCATCTGAGCAATGCCTTCTTTTTGCACACGTGGAAAACCAGCAACTAGCAGTTGGCCGTTTGCTACTATAGCTGAGTGCTTCTCATCAAGCAGGATTAGAGGGAACAGTGAAAGATAAAATGGTATTTGATCATAGGGTTTGGAAAAGAATAAATATTTAGGGCCAAAAGTAGTTGCCAGTTCCTGTAGTTAACTACTCCTCAAAATGACATACAAGTAACTAACCACTACAATCAATACACAAATTTGAATGCAGTTGAACCGGCACCACACTGGATAATTATCATGAACCGTATGGATTAGAATTATCTCAATGTTTTGTAGAATCTCTCCTATTCCTCCCCAAACCGCTGGGGGCAATGTTGCCTATTTGTGTTGCTCTGTCATGACAGTCCCGGATGTGCGTCCTTGCTAGAGGCGTGGTTGGAGTAAGTCAGAAGAGCCGCAGCGGCTTGGTGCTGGATGAAGTCGGCGTGACAGATAGCGTACGGGACGGCGCTGCGGGAGGTTGAATCGTTATTGTCGGGGAAAATTAGTATATGTACATAAACGCTGAAAGGCGACACCATGGCTTTTTACGAGTATGTCACCAAGGAGCAGCTGGCTGGCTTCGACAAGTACAAGGTAAGTTAACTTCGTGACTGAGCCCGCCTCATAATTCGCAGCTAGCACAGTCCTGCTAGTTAGCAACACTGTGTGCTGAAATATGATGACTTAACCTTACCGCACAAGCTGGCTAAAGAAGTGTTTTAAAACTGCCTTGAAAGCTGCAGCACCGGGCGACGTTTTGGGGACGAACTCAGTTGTTGGGGTTCCTTCGACTCGTGTTATTTGATTGAGGCAGGATTAAGGAAAGGTGCCGTCCTGGCCGGGAACGTCCTACACGGGGGCGCTAACGCTATTCGATGTATTAAGATGACAAGCACGCTGCATTCAGCGAGATGCCTGTATTTCTCCTATATATCACTAATATATAGAGTTCCATATCACGATATGGTGTGGGGGGCCTTTTCCGTTGGGCAGCTGGTTGGATGGATTACTAGCTTGGATGCATATCCGCACTGATCCCGGTTAAATGGCTAGCCTACTGACCAGCCAGTAAAATGGTAGAAAAACATTACATGCTTTGTACTGATTGACGTCGAGCACTCGAGATTTGTGACAGTCTTTGTTAGGTAGTTGGCTTAGTTTACTGACTATGTAATCCAGGTGGTTCGATTTGCAAGCCTATACGAGCCAGCTAGTCATATTAAAATTATTGCGGGTCTACTGTATGAGAGCCGGTCAGTTTGTCTGGCAGTCGCGTGGCAAACTGATTGTTTCAACAATGGGCTGATCAGGTTGTAACTTTCCATTTCTTGATGTCGCTGACCGTAACGATAAGGTTACGGTATCGCATGGACCGTTGCCTGCTTATAATAGCGTTTACGCGGAGGGCTGCGTGTAACGTTAACACATTTGTCACAAATGGCTCACACATCGTCCTTTTCCGTCACAGGCTTGTCTAAACCAAGTGTGAAACCGCAAGTTGCTGCTGCAGTCTTGTTCGCAATTAACTTTGCCCTGTCACGGGGGACTGACGCCCTGCGCGACGCTCACGCGAAGCGCTGGTTCTCTGATGCGAGTTTAGCGCGTCCACAGTGCAACAGTCCAAGAGTTAATCTGTCTGAGGGAGCAGGTGGTGTGATTTAGTTTCCCGGTGGGGTACTACTGTTGTAACCTTGATTGAGCAAGTCGCCCAACCTGAGTTGCTCCAGTGAATATCCACCTCTGACGATGTATCGACGCTTACGCAATTTGTCTCGGGGGGCATTTGAGTTGCAGGTAGCGTGGGGTGATCCACCTAATAGAGCCCAGCAATGGAATGTACGTTTTCAGTGAAAACATTTGCATAGTCAGTTCCTCGTTTTGTTATTTAAAAGAGGCGAACTTACGAATCAACGGCTGAAGTATTGACGGTTCATGGAGGCTTGGTTCGGGCGGGCCGGAGGAGGACGTTGTGATGCATTGCCGGGCAGGTAGGGTTTCTTCACCGCGCATATATCACCGGAGGGCGGGATGTGTCCCGGGCAGGATGCGGAGTTCTAGAGAGCAGGCGTGTAGTGTTTCTCCCGCGCGACAGACAGTCAGCCAGGGATCTCCATTATTTATGGCCTGGCCGGGGCACGCGGGGGCATACGCGCGGGGCATTTCAAATGCGCTCCCGCTGCACTCCAGATAACCCAAGGCCTGCCCGCGCGCTTCGGCTCCAGGAATGGGCTTATACTGCGGCCTGCAGAATCGCGGAGCCTGCAGTGCCGAATGCATTTCTTGCGTTTTTTGTTCCATTTGAAGGCTTAAGACATGGGATTCAAAAAGTTTGTTGTCTTTGGAGCGGTAAAATTAAGATATACTTTATACTTTATTGAACTCCATGGAGTAATTTGTCCTCTGCATTTGACCCATCCTTAGTTACCTAGGAGCAGTGGGCAGTCACAGTGCAGTGCCCGGGGACCAACTCCAGTTCTGAGGCAAGTGCCTTGGTCAGGGGCACCTGCAGGAGCGCACCTAACATGCAAATGGCTGCCCTTTGGCTGTGGAGGTTATACTTTATAAAAAGTGGTTAAAGTTTGACCCCTCATCTGACACCAGCTGCTCTCTGATGTAACGTAAAAAAGACATACTGCGCATGAAATCATTTCTACGTTGTGGTGTATTTGTGGGTCTGTGCTTGTAGCCATTTGCAAGGATCCAGATATCCCCACAGCTATGTGAATATTCACGAAATATGAAACAAACAAAATATTATTTAAAGTATCCCCCTCCCCCATTTTCAGAGGGTCCCCGGGTTCGCCTGCTCTGAAATGCACAATGGGGTCATTTATAACGGTAAATTAACATCAGGCATTCATGTGCTTTTGCACTCGTCTGTCTTCATCTAGCGTAGTAATTTAAGTGCACTGATGGCGTGTGTATATGCATGTGTGAGTGTGTGTTCTCCTGTGCATGTGGCTTGTGTGTGTGTGTGGATGGGGGTAGGTGGGTGGGTGGGTGTGTGTGTGTCAGTCAGTCCAGGTGTGTGTGTGTGTGTGTGTGTGTGTCAGTCCGGGCGTGTGAGTGTGTGTGTGTGTGTCAGTCAGTCCGTGTATGTGCGTGTGCGTGTGCGTGCGCGTGCGTGCGTGTGTGTGTGTCAGTCCGGGTGTGTGTGTGTGTGTGTCAGTCCGGGTGTTTGTGTGTGTGTATGTGTGTCAGTCAGTCCGGGTGTGTGTGTGTGTGTGTGTGTGTGTGTGTGGGTAGTGTGTGTGTGTGTGTGTGTGTGTTGTGTGGTGGTGTGTGTGTGTGTGTGTGTGTGTGTGTGTGCGTGTGTGTGTGTGTGCGTGCGTGCGTGTGTGTGTCAGTCAGTCCGGGTGTGTGTGTGTGTGTGTGTGGTGTGTGTGTGTGTGTGTGTGTGGTGGGTGTGTGTGGTGTGTGTGTGTGTGTGAGTGTGTGTGTGTGTGTGTGGGTGGGTGTGTGTGCGTGCGTATGTGTGTGTGTGTGTGTGCATGTGCGTGCGTGCGTGTGTGTGTCAGTCAGTCCGGGTGTGTGCGGGTGCGGGTGTGTGTGTGTGTGTGTGGTTTCTGGGTTCGGCAGCTTTTTGTGGGCGTGGCCCGAGGCACATGGGTGACGCCAGACGCCCCGCTGTGTGCCTGTGGCCGTTCGCAGGAAGCATATGACCTCTGACCTCTCGGAGAGGTGTGAGTTTCAAGCTGCTGTGGCGGCAGTGAGAGGGTTATGTTACCCCCCCCCCCTACCCCCAAACTCCCCCAAGAATGTCATTAGAGTCCTGTCTGGGACACCCCTGCTCTCTGGACTCCAGAGCCTGCTTTCCACCAGCTGTAACGCTATCAGCAGTGCTCTGTTCCTATTTTACACAGGAAATGCGCTGGAAGTGTTTTTTGCGTGAGATAGAAGTTCTGGGTCTTATCCTTGTAGCCCGGGTGTGTATCGAAAAGGAAACGTAGGATGAGGAAGTGCACTAAGCCCTGTTGCGTTCGCTGCCTGGCGTGCCGGTCTGCTACCCGCAGAGGTTTTGTAGATCTAGTGTGAGGTTGCAGGGGGTCATCGTGTTGTTACTCTGCATTTCTGTTAAAGGGAAAGAAAAAAAGGACAAAAAAAATAGGCCTGGAGGGGACAGTGTGATGTTACCTATGGATTTGGCCATCTGTCTGTCTGTCCCTCTTCCTCTCTCTCTCTCTCTCTCTCTCTCTCTGTCTTTCTCTCTCTCCATCTCCATCTCTGTCAATTAATCGAGCGATCTGTCAGTCAGGCGCATGTTATGTAGCTTTATAGGCCGCCGTCCAGGTATCCAGCTCTCCGGATGTTGGAAACGGTGCTTTTTTTTTTTGTCCCGTAAAACCAGAACGCGCAGGAAGTCCTGCGATGGAGGATTCTCTCCCCGCGCCTCCGCTTCCTGTGACGCTTCGCCGTTCCTTCCTGTCGGGCCCCGTCTCGCGACGGACGGCTGTTTGTCGTCATTTGATTGGTTGAGGTGGTGCTGTGGGGCGGGGACTAAAACCATCCTGTACCGGCCCCGCAGTGAATCGGGCGAGAGGCCGAATGGTGTGTTTTTTGTTGTGTTTTTGTTTTGTTTTTTTTAACCAGTGGCTTTTCTCCTGCAGTACAGCGCGGTCGACTCGAACCCCCTGTCCGTCTACGTCATGCACCCGTTCTGGAACTCCGTGGTCAAGGTAAGAGGGCGGAGGGTCCGCCCCACTGCCGCGCGATGCGTGTAGAGACCCTGTACCAGAACCCCCCCCCCCCCTTTGCATTTAAAGTGCTCACTAAGCCACAAGATAAAGATTTAAACTTGTAAATTCCAACCCCACCTGTAGAGGGCAGTATTAGAACTTTTTTTACTTTCAAGGATAAAAGCACAAAATCTTAAAAGCTTTAAAAAACTGCTTTCACTGAATAATGCAGGCCTGATATCATAATTTGTATTCCTTGGTCCTTTTATGCATGATTCAAGTGTTTAAAATGGTGCACAGGGTCCAAATTAATGATGAGTGTAATATGTAGTAATCTAGTAGTAATAACATTAAATCAAATCTCTCTCCCCCCCTTTCCCTCACTCCCCCCCCCCCCCTTTTTCTCTCTCTCTCTCTCTCTCTCTCTCTCTCAGGTGTTACCCACCTGGCTGGCTCCTAATCTCATCACCTTCACAGGGTTCATGTTCCTCGTCCTCAACTTCCTCATGCTGGCCTTTTACGACTTTGACTTCTCCGCGTCAGGTGAGTCGCAGTGTTCCGTAGCCCCGCCCCGCTCCGATGCCCCGCCCTGTTTCGTTTTATGACCAGTGAGAGCGTGGACTACCTCTGCTTCATGGATAACCTGTGCTAATCCTCTACCTCTGCCATTCACTCTTTCTTTCTCTTTCTTTCTCTCTCTCTCTCTCTTATCTGCTATCTTGTACTCTCTATCTCCCAGATCTCTATCTCTTGACCTCTCCCTCACTCTCAGCCTTTCCTGCTGGGTCGTATTCAAATTCAGATACGCTCTCTTGGAATGGCATGGTGTTCCTTCAGCCGGCGTTTTCCATAAAATGCAAATCAACAATGAGTGTTTTAAGTAATAAAATAAATAAAAAAATTATTAAAAAATACAAATTGCAGTGGCCGTTTCAGTCTTTGGGTTCAGCCTACTGGCTGTGTGTCAGGCTTTGGCCTGCTCTCCCAAAACCGTGTAGGGAGAGGCGCTGCTCGCACCCCTCCCAAAAAGGAAATTTTCTCCTGAACGATGGCGCTCCCTTCTGTCTGTGAAAAGCTGTTGTGTGACCCGTTTTAAATTTAAAGCTTAAGTCATACATTCCATTGTGATTTCCACATATTTATTACACCACGGTGCGAACGTGCTCTCTCGTCTCCGTCTCTCTCTCTCTCTCTCTCTCTCTCTCTCTCTGTCTGTCTCTTCATTCTCTCGCTCCCTCTCTCCTTATCTCTCCACTTTTTCTCTTTGGCTGTCTTCTCCTTATTTGAGCGTTTTTGCTGCCGTTTGGTGTACTCTCAGTGTTTATGCGCGAATCCATGGAGCACGGTTTGCCCCTGTTTCGGCCTGCCGGTCAAGGAGTTAGTGCACCTGGCGACATGGTACATCAGTGCCCTGACTCATCGCTCCTGCACACCCCTGCGGTTAGTTGACCTGTGCGACTCGTCTTAAAACACACCTGAGTGAAGCCAAGTTCACTCACAGTGTGTTGGCTCTGAATGTTTCCAGTAAGTAAGATCTTGTGGTTTGTGCTATACGTTGTGATGTAGATGTGTGTGCTTACGATGTATCCGAAATACCCTGCCTCTGGTTGAGACTTCTCTGGTCTGAAACTGATTTATTCTCTGATATAACCCCGGGTGGGGGGAGAACCTGAAAAAAAAAAAAAAAAAAAAATCACGTTCACCCTCATTTGTGTTCAGTGCAGCTCGTAGGCTTGTTCTACTGTAGACCTCCCTTCACAGACCATGTTGCTTCTTGTTTTTGGCTGGACCGCAACAGCGGGGCCAGCCCTACGAATGCGAATGTCTGTGAGTGACTGACTGACTGACTGAGTGACTGAGTGATGAAGTTACACCATTGGTTGGCTGAGTTATGAAGTTACACCATTGGCCGGCCGGATCACATGTGTGAGGTCCAGCCATATACTACTACAGGTTTTAACCTGGTCTTGTTTTTTTTTTGTCTTCCAGCTGAAGGTCACGTCCACGTGCCAAGTTGGGTGTGGGTCGCGGCTGGCCTCTTCAACTTCCTGGCGTACACGTTAGGTACTGTTGCCTGGCGGTGGCATTCTGCTACACCAGCTCTTTGCACCACACGGGGGCGGGGGGTGGTTGGGGTGGGGGTTGTTTGATGTCCCAGTGTTCCAAAGGAAGGAAGCAAGCGTGGAAGAGAGGGAGGAATTATGTAACGTCAGGTTTTTTTTCCAGAAGCGTCCCGTGGCCTGGGTCTCACAGTCGTTCGTTCAGACCGCGTTGTGCTTGGTCATACTTTGCTGAGGAATCCCCCCCCCCACCCCAAGAATCCCAGTGCAAAGCCCCAAAATTCCAAGTCAGTGTTCTAGAAGTCTAGAACTCCGCTCTTTTCAGTTGCCAGCAGTGATTGTTACGTCGGCATTAGAATGTTCAGTTGAGAACACTCTAGTCGCATCTTTGTGATTGTACACCTTTAAGGTTAAAATGTGGTTGAAGTGCTTTTACCTTTAACTTATTTAACTTGTCTTCCCGTAGGCTTCGGTTAACTATGTACATGTACTTGTAAACAGGAAGTGAATATTCTTCACACAAATCTTTATGACTAATTCTGTGTCTCATTCTGTATCTATGTGAAGCACTTTGAATTGCCTTTTTGTATGAAAGGTGCTATACAAATAAACTTGCCTTGCCTTGGCCATGTTAAACATTATTATTAAAATGAATAAAAAACAAAACGCAGAACCCAAATGCTTCTACCAAAATTTTTTTTTGACAATTCACATAAGTTGTGTGAAATTTTTTTGGTCGTTTTATTTTCCTTTTTAGTCATTTTTTTATTCATTTATTTTTAAATTAGTGGGATGTGCCCTGAGAGCCCAAAGAGTTATGTACGAGGTGGTAAAAGCCGAAGTTGTGAAACACACAGATAAGGGGGTCCCGAACCCCGCCTGTCTGTGACAGTAATGGGCGGTGGGGCTTGCTGACACTGTACCGTGTGAGGTTCCTCTGCAGCACCGGGTCTCTAGCCCAAAACAAATCCCCCGGCACTGTACTGCCAGAAGCAGGCAGGCGTTTGGAGAATGTTGCTATGGTGACGATCTTTGCCACCCCACCATGGGAAAGAGACCCCCCCCCCCCAAATAATCACGTGTATTTGTGAGGTACTCGATCTTTGAAATGAAAAATGTGTTCGTTACGGTAGAAATGTGTGATAGAATCCAGGCATCTGTGTGTTTGACACTGTGTGCATAGCGGTCCCATCCTGATTGGATAGTTATCTGTGCGTTCCAGACGGCGTGGATGGCAAGCAGGCTCGGAGGACCAACTCGAGTACGCCACTGGGGGAGCTGTTTGACCACGGCTTGGACAGCTGGGCCTGCATCTTCTTCGTGGCCACGGTCTACTCCATCTTCGGCAGGGGGGTGACGGGCGTGAACGTGACCACGCTCTACTACATCCTGTGGGTGGTGCTGTTCTCCTTCATCCTCTCCCACTGGGAGAAGTACAACACCGGCATCCTCTTCCTCCCCTGGGGCTATGATGTCAGCCAAGTGGTGAGCCAATCACAGCGCGCTTTGCAGACCAGGTGTGTCGGAGGTGAAACACACCTGTGTGGGTACCTCTGTGTTCTCACTGAACCATCAGGCAGGGTGTCCCGTCCCAGTCGTCAAATTCCACTCAACTGAAATTGGATTTAGTCAGAATGCATTAGGCTCTCTTTGTAAGCATGATGGGATTTGTAGTCCTTGGAAACTGCCCCGTGTTTGCAGATGAAGTCGTTTTTCTTTAATCTTGGCTGGGAAAGGGGAAATGGGAGTCCTGACTCAAAAGCTAAGGTTTGAGTGTGGGGAATAAAGCATTTTTATTTTCCTTTCTGAATAACTCAGCCATCTTTGTTTTGTTTTTTTTCCCGCATAGACCATCTCCATCGTGTACATTATTACGGCCGTTGTGGGTGTGGAGACGTGGTACATCCCAGTCTTTTGGAATTTCCACTACAGAGACCTGTTCACGATTATGATTCTGGGTGAGAATCTGGACTTTCGTTTTTACTTTCATTTTTACTTTCGTTTTTACTTCTGTGGACTGGAGCTGAGCGCTGCGTGATGCTCATCTGCTCGTCTTTAGCAAAAGAGTAACCTCACGTGGGAAGGATTTAAGGTGGATGACAGGCATACATCTTAACTGAATATCTTAAAATGCACTTTTTGACTGTGTTTTTTTTCCCCCGAACAGGTTGTTCCTTTGCTGTGACTCTTCCGATGAGTCTTCGCAACGTCTTTAAGTAAGTGGTTGAATTCAAAGTCAGATACAAACTCAAAGCAATTTTTTTTTTGGGGGGTGGGGGGATGTGTTGTGGAGTGGACTGTCTCTCAGTGGTTGTATTGGTGCTAATGTTATAGTTAATGTTAGCGCTATTGTGATGTTAGCATTATAGTTGTGTTAGCGTGACAGGGGTGGTAGCGTTACAGTGGTGTTAGCATTATAGTGGCGTTGCCGTTAGTTACAGCATGCGCTGTCTCCCGCCAGGGCGTACCGCAGCAACACGCTGAAGCACAGCTCCCTGTACGAGTCGTTCCTGCCCTTCCTCTCGCCCGTGCTCCTCTTCCTCCTCTCCACCCTGTGGGTGCTGCTCTCCCCCAACGGCATCCTGCAGCTGCAGCCCCGCGTCTTCTACCTCATGGTGGGGACTGCCTTCGCCAACGTCACGGTGAGGCCCCGCCCCCTTCCCATCATCCCTCACGCCATTCCGGTGGTGGTGATATCTTGTAGCAGTAGCATTGTTACTATTATTGACATTATTATTATCATTATTACCATTATTATTATATTATTATTATTATTATGCTTCCACAATATTATGAACACTATAACCCTAACTGTAACTTGGAATAATAACAGTTTTTATTGTTTTTGTTGTTATAAGTTGTAATTTTCCGTATTGTGATTATGGTTGATGTTTGTAATGGTTTCTTTTATCGTCATTATTGCTGATGTGTGCACAGAACACAGTCTCCTTTCCCTGCGGATCTGATCATTGCCCCGCCCTGCCACCAAACTGAGGGCCTGTCTGTCACATTCATGGATATGAATCCTGTTTAAAGGAGTTTTTTTTGAGACTTGTGAAGCTTAGAGCTGGGAGCTGTGTTTTTCAGTACTGGGAGGGTGGGGGGTGGGGGGATTACAGCCAGAAGAGATCTTTCCTGCCCTCTGGGGGGGGTGACTCACAGCTGAAGGGTGTGTGAGTCAGGCGGAAACCGATTCTCTGGCTGAGGAAAGCCAGATGTGTGTGTGTGTGTGTGTGCGCGCGCGAGTGTGTGTGTCTGTGTCTGTACATGTGTTTGTGAGAGACAGTCCTTTCATTCTGGTATCAAGTAGAGACTCCATATTCAGTCAAAGTAAGTGTATCACAGGGAAGAGAGGACGGTGGCCAGATGAGGACTCGTTGAGTCAGGAGAGACTCGGTGAGTCAGTAGATGGTGTTGAGTCACAGTGGAGAGAGAATCTGTGTGGTTGATAGAGGACTCGGTGTTGAGTCAGAGAGAGAGAACTCTGTGTTGAGTCTCAGATAGAGGACTCGGTGTTGAGTCACAAGTGGAGAGAGAACTCTGTGTTGAGTCTCAGATAGAGGACTCGGTGTTGAGTCGGAGAGAGAGAACTCCGTGTTGAGTCTCAGATAGAGGCGTCAGTGTTGAGTCTCAGAGGCCTGCCCTGACGGTGCTGTTCTCGGTGTCTCCGCAGTGTAAGCTGATCGTGTGCCAGATGAGCAACACGCGCTGCCAGCCGCTGAGCTGGCTGCTGCTGCCCATGGGCGCGGCGGTGCTGCTGGTGGCCACGGGCACGGTCACGCACGCCGAAACGCTGCTCCTCTACGCCTGGACCGGCGTGGTGGTGCTGGCGCACGTGCACTACGGCGTCTCAGTGGTGAGTTACCCCCCAAAAAAAATTTAACCACCTGCGCCGAGGACGACCCCTCCCTCTGCTTCTCCCGACCTGCCCTATCAACGCTGCCATCTTTACGAGCGACCAAGGTCTCGGTTCTCCGAGCTGTTTATTTGTTCTTCCACGGGACACCAGGAAGGTTCGGGGGGAGCGGATGGAGGAAAAAACTGTTATCATGGCAGGGGGGGGAGCGTCCGCATCCTGAAAGTTAATTTATTACTTTTATCTGCTTCCTCGTATAAAACATTGGCCACTCCCATCCACTCTTCTGTATTGCCTCCAGCCTGGAAAAAAATAGAGTGGATATTCACTGCAGTAAATTTGTGTGTTAAAATATGTATATATATATATACGTATATATTGGTGATGGTGGTGGTGGTTCAGTAGCCAGCAGGGTATGCACTAGTCTTTTCACCTGTACGAGTGTCCACTGAAGTGTGTGAACTGAACGTTTCTGAAGGCACTTCTAAAAAATAAAAAAAAAACGCGTATCAGCAGCAATACGTACAGTTGCAACAAGGTGGCAGTCAAACAGCATGTTTGCCAGGCCTCACCCTTCCAATGTTATTTATGTATTTATTTAAACATTATTCTTTAAAAAAAAAAAATTATGGTCTTTTTAGATTAGCCTGACATTTAGGGTCTTTAAAAACCAGTATTTCCTGATTTTCAAAATGGGTAGGAACTGAAATGGCACCCACCGAACTTGCAGTAGGCGCTGACGTCCCCCCCCCCCCCCCGTTCCCTCCCAGGTGCACCAGCTCAGCGACCACTTCAACATCTGCGCCTTCTCGCTCCGGAAGCCCGGGGCGGACTGACTAGACGGGGAGGAGAAGGTCGGTCTGCAGGCTGCGGAGGTTTAGACTGTCCCAGCAGCCCTCCGGCGCCGCAGCCCATCACCACGGACACCGACGAACACCTTCCCGCGAGGAGATCCATCATCCCTGCCTCCCTACCCCCCACACACCCCCCCCTCGAAACATCAGCCCCCACCGTCACTGTCATCGTCGGCTATTTCCATTGGCCTGTCGGGAGGTTTGGCTTTTTCCATAGTTTTTTTTTTTTTTTTGCCCCCCCCCACACCCCCCACCCCGTACAACAAATGAGGTTCCGCTGGTTTGGTTTCCATGGGAGGTGTTCCTCTGCCGATTCCAGCAGCTCAGCTCCGCACCCTGGCCCCGCCAAGCCGTCCCACAGTGCACCTCTGCTCCGCAAGCAGAACGTACGGTCGAGGAAGCATCGCGTTCCTTCACGTTTATAACGTCTTTATGAATGTAACACATTTTCACCTTTCGGAGAAAATGTCCTCTTTCTCCCCCTCCCCCCCTTTTTTTTTTTAGATCACAGCTCTGGTTTGGATCGGCGGGCGTTTCTGAAACTCAACGTTTTGGAACGCGCCGAACGTTCTTTTGTCTTTTGTCGGACGCTAACGCTTTGGGGGTTCCCCTCCTGCGTCTCCTCTCACACGTGTTCAGCGCCCAGAATTCTACAGCCTGCGACCTGAACGCGTCTGTGCAACGCAGGACTGGCGTTAACAAACCCTGACGACGAAGGCCACGGGTTCCAAAAGAAGAAGCAAGAAGGCAACTTTCGGCAACGGTTTTTTTTTTTTTTTTTTCTCCCCCCCCCCTTTCCCCTCTCGATATTAGCCGGGAACCACTATGACGATGTTTAAAGCGTACTTAGGTGCAGTACTTCTGCCTTAAAAAACTGGACATTGCAACAGCTTATTGTATCATAATCGTGATTCCAGAGGACTGCAGTCATTCGGAACCAAATGTACACCACAGGAAGGGGTCGTGTTCGCGTTCGACCTTAAACCAGCCGGCGAGAGAAGATCGCTCAAGTCCAACGTGTTTTACTTGTCAGTTGAAATTGCGCAGACTGAATTTTCGAATCGAGTTCTGAGATGTCCAGTGGTGGTGTGTCAGCATGCCGATTTTCGTAACGCCCCCTTAATCCTTTTATTTTCCTTTTTTTTTTTTTTTTTTGAACCTCTGGTAGGCTTGATTGAGTTTACCTCATGCTTGAATGAAGAGTTCGCCTGAAACCCGCTACAGGAAAGGGTTAACTCTGAAGAAACAAGCATGGTTTCGCACACCCTTATTTAAACGAGATGAACCACTAGTTTTCCGTTTGTAAACATGTCTGATGTCTATACATGTCTTATGAGTTAATGCTATCATTATTCTTGTGATTAGCTGTGTACTGGTCTTGTCAAGATGGTGGGAGTTGGTCAAAGATGCGCTGGTGTAAAGTTTATATGTTGCCATAGATTCAGTTCCAGTAACTGTGAACTGGAAAGTATCAACACTTATGTATATATAATATATATTTCTTTTTCTCTTTTTTTATAGAATAGTTCACTTTAAAACAACTTCAATTTTATCTCTCCCCAAACAACCCATAAAAATTCAATATCACGGTTTATGTTTTTGAAGACTATTTTCAGACCGACTTGATGCAGTGGAGTTTCTATTTAAGGGTAACGTGTACTGGAAGGTACCGCATGAGTGTTGTCAGATTGAAGGAGTGAGTTTCTTTCATTTGTGGTTTGTTTTCTCTCCTCTGCTCTTTGGCTGGGGTTGTTGGAGCAAATATTTGTGAATTTGCTCCAATCGGAAATCGTAGCCAGATGATTTGAGAAAATTTGTGTGGTCTTTCGGGTTGAAGTGATGGTTGCAGAATCCAGTTTTGCGTTCCATAGAAATTGCATGAAGGTCATCAGAAGAGAGCTTGGGGTCAGCTGGAAGTATTTGGCATTCTGGATATTTTCTTGGTAATGATCATTGTAGTTTGTATTAACCATCACCATTTATCTAACTTTAATCCTTAACCTCCTGTAATCCTGTATCGTGGAAATGTACACTTGAGAAATGTACAGTATATTAAAATCCAAGAGTTAAATGAATATATAAATATATATAAACGTGCTGTTAAATGACCGCAAGAGCAGCAGTTATTCAAAAACAGGTTTTGTGGATGACTGCTTTCACAACACCTGACGGTCAATGACAATGGTGCCTTTGCTCTCTCCTCCACCAGGTGGCACTGTTTTGCCTGGTGACGTTGCTGCAGGCTCACCAGAATGCACTATAGCTACATGTTGTGTCACTGTGCCATTGTGGTGTTATTGGGGTGGGGCGGGGCTTTCCTGTAGACACCCTGTTGTAAAATGGACACGTGCTCTGATATGTGAATAGTGTGAAAGACTACAGTGTAAACTGTAAAGTGGGGGGGGTGGGGGGGGGGGGCTTAAGCCGTTTTATTAGAATGGCTTCCCGTACCATTTCACGAGAAAATCAACTGGATTTTAAATGGGGATGAAGCTGCTCAGTTCATACATCAGACGATGGGGTGCGGTCCTCATTGCCTGCTTTGTGGGGGTGTGCACGTGTGTGTGTGCGTGTGTGTGTGAGTGTAAATGCAGTTGGGATTTAGTTTCATTTGCAAACTGGATGCTAGGCTACCCAGACCTTTGAACTTTTTGGGCATTGTCAAGAACCTTGGCTTGAAAGCTTATGACAAATTCGCTATCACAGTAAATTCGGTCTAATAACATTAAAATGTCTTGTTTACTTTTTTCTTTTTCTTTAAAAAAATGGATCTTCATGTGTCTCGTTAATGTACCAACAGCGGGGACAAATGGTTATCATAAATAATGCGTCGGTTATTAATTGGCTTGCTGCACGAGTACATACTTGAATATTCAACGCGACTTCCTTGCTTTAATTGGCAGTTCTGAGAAATGCACCCGCGTTCTTACCGCTGCGCTCCTGTGTTCTTGCAAGCGTTTGTCTTTCCGGTGCATAACATCCATCACGCAAAAGTACCACTGGTACTAGGCGTAGGCGTACGTTCCCCTAACGCACAAAAGTGACTACTTGTTTTCAATGGGTGACATACGCAGATCCATCGCAAGTAGTTTCCATGGCGTTGCCCGTGCCACCCGTTCGAAAGAAAACAGTGACGATTTTGCCGCTTCGGCGAGTGCATATGCGAGCGAACAGTTGCACACCGCCTGCGAAATTTAATATTACGTTGTCAGTGGCCTGTACGCGCCGCACATCAAATATTAACTGTTCTACCTCATGGTATGTTAGCACCGATGACGCGGGAACGTATTTGGGACGTGAATGTGCAGGTCAGTGGTGGAATTCTTTTTTTTTTTTAATTTAATTTATTTTTTATTTAATTTTTTTTTTTTTTTTGCAGTGTCGTTTAAAAATGTATTTCTTCACAATAGTTACTAAAAATCTAGCACGTTTTTGCAGAACAGCTTTTTTGCTTGTTGATGCTGCACTGACTTCTTGATATCTATATTTTCTTTTTCTTTCTTCCTGGAGTAGAGGAATATTAGGGATCCTGTCTCCACTGACTGTATTGCTGAGCCTTCTGTGTCACTGGATTTCAAATGGATTGCAGGTTCCCCAGGTATACATTACAGTTATGTGGCCCAGGTGCTACAGGTGTGAATTAGCCTCTGAGCTTCTGTCTGTTTGTCTGCTGTTCATTGAAATGCATTTCTAGAATTTGGTAACTACTGAACTTGGATGCCATCAACATGTGTCCTTTGACTTGCAAGTTAATACAAACTTGTATTTATTTTTCTTTAATTTTTTTGGTTGGGCTTTTTGCTTTTGAATCAAACTTTTAGTTAGTTTTTGTGTTAAATATATATTTTTTTTTTGAGGGGGTATTTGTGATGAAGGAGGGAAAAAAATATCCTGGGCATTTTATTTGTAAGTCAAAAGTTAAGGACACAATTTTGATAGTCCAGACCTATGTGTCAAATGGGGTTGTCAGTTGTTCTGTCCTCAGGAGCCAAGTCGGTGGCGATTTGTAATTGAGAATAAGGCAAGAAGCCTTGCCAAGATGGTTGGTTTGGGTGCTCCCACAAACACCTTCGCCTTGACCGTGACTGAAATTGTAACACGTGGTATTGTACATTTCCACAAACAAAGGAACTCTTTTTTTGCTTTACGACCTTTTGGTTGTTTGTACATTTGTAAATGTGAATCTATTTGCAGTGTGAGTTCTAAATCCTGAATGAAACGTTTGCAGAGACGAATGTGAAAATGGAAGCAGCCTCCTGTAGTATTCCTAAAATGAAATGTTTTGCTAAGTGCATAATAATCTGATCTAGTACAATCACTTCCCCCCCATTATTAATGTTATTAACCCATTTTCATAAGCCCGTTTCCTGAAATGCCCTGGTAAGATTGTGGGTAATATGTCAAAAACATGTTACCATCACAACCGGTGTGTTCTATTGTATCCAGTGTGTATTCCATCTTCTGTTGTATCTGTCTCACCCGTCCATACCAGGTGCATTACAGATTTTATTCCTACCTGTGTGTTTTTGTGTAAAGTCAGTTTGTCTGCTTACCCACTGGATTGGAGGACTGGTTCCCCGACTTGACTCTCAGAATGCCTTCTCTGAATTTCCTGGTGCAATTTAAAAAAAAAAAAAATATTTAAACCGGACATTGCGCTTCCCTTCCACAAAATTGAATGCACTGCAAATGTTATCCTTCGTGTTTTTTCAGTCGCCCTAAACAAGAAATGTTGTTGTGCCCCCCCCCCAACATGCTCCAATGGAAAATCACTAAATCACATTAAAAACAAAAGAAAAACTTAAATTGGGCCCCAGGGACGGTTGTGTTCATGCCCGAAGTCAGCTCGGACGTTAACACAACCTGAGACGATATTGCGATGCTCGACATTATATAGACTAATTCACTATTGCGTCTTTCAGGTATGGATTTTTTTTTTTAAACATACATTTGCTGTGAATATGTAGTATATTTTACAAAAATTCTAGACATTTACAGTAATATGACAGGATGTTACATTTTTGTAAAAAGTGACCATGCAACTTCAAATTTATTTATTTAGGACTGTTCAGTTATGCCTTGGGTTTTGATCGGCACTGACATTTCCACAACCTCATCTTTATATCTGAAGGGTTTTTATTGTATTATTAATTTGTATTTTTTTACTGACATCTACAAATCGGAAGGGAAATTTCTTACCACAGTTCCAGTAGTTCTCAAGGGGATGATTAGCACAATTATTCACCACAAACAGAAGAGTTTGAGGAAGACTCCTGTATATATTTACGGGGAAAAAAAACTTAACCTTTGCCTCAACTGTTTTCACACACTGGGCCTTCGACGTGAACAGTATTGTATTTAAATAACCTGGTCTATGACTGGTTCCGAGCATTCTGGAAACACATATGGACTGCATTTATATAATGACATAATGACAATTATTTATTGTGATGGCATAACATTCATACTTCAATAAAGGAATAAGTGATCGAAAAGTTTGTGCATCACCCATCCGACCCCCCCCCTCCCCTTACATTTTAAAAAATGTAATTGTGCATTTGTGCTTTCTTGGCTTGTAATTCGTGTAAATTGCATTTACATCTGAAAGCTCTTCCCCATTGACCAATCTCTTCCATCACCTTTAAAAATTATCAGAGGTGGTAAATCCAGGTTAGGTCAGTGAAATTCCTGCTCATGTATTTGTTGTTCCAGTCACCTAGATTTGCCGCACTTCTTCTCCCGGAGGTCGATTAGTAAAATCAGATTGCTGAGTTCATGGGTGGAAGGAACGAATGAGAGTAGTTCTTTCTGACCCCTGGACTTTCCACCACTGAAAATGATCTTCCCATAATCATTTTGCATTTTACAATAATTACATTCTGACGCGTGCATACATCACTATACGCATTTTCTATACACTTACACCATTTGTACCGCATTTTAACTTTGTAAATATGCAAGTTACGCGTAAAAACACATAATCCGTATAATAGACACAACTGCGCATGCGCCTTTGCCCAAAGGCATTCAGAAAATCTGAAAAGCCAGGCCAACGGGTTGGCCTCGGTTTTGGACCCCAGTCACGAAATTCGGCAGCAGAAGTTACAAACAATGCTGAAGACGTGGAAGACAAGACGCCACGGAGAACAGACTTCCCTACTGTCCGATAAGTAAAATAAAATGTGAATGCTAAGTGTTTAACTAGTGTCGTCTGATTCGCAGGTAGCTAGAGTCTATATGCAAATTGAAGACTGTTCAAAGGTTTCGCCCCAATAATTAAAATGCTACTTGAAACGAACTTGCGACGTATGTAAATAAAGATATGGAGACTACACACACTGGGACACAGACGCTAGCCGAGGTAGCTAATGGGTGATATATCCTCTTCCAGAGCGCGTGCTTGTGCGCTGGAAACGTCTTTCGTGCGCGAGACTTCTTATTGAGTTGGGAGTGATCGAGTTAGGAGCATTCGGTCACAGGCTGTATACAGTTTCATTCGTTTATTTCATCACGGTTGCTCAGTTGAGAGTGAGAGTTGGTGTTCCCATGTTCTGTTTCCTGTGTATAAACAGGGCTCTAAATCCTTCACTGGTCATCAGATGTGGATGTAGACACCCTCAAATTAGAGATGCCAATGTGCCCTTTAACCTCATATCAGTTGTTTTATTTCAAATCCAATGTGCTGGAGTACAGAGCCAAGATGACAAAGGTTGTGTCCCTGTCCAAATACTTATGGACTGCTGTGTATTTCAAAGAGGGTGGCACAGGAACAGATTTACTTTCACGAAAAAGCACGAACAACACTCAGGATAAATCTTACAACGTGCACAGATGGATTAACTTGAGCCAAACAGGCACAAAAAAACTACCACAGTTTGTTATAGATCAAGATCTTACTTCATAATGCACACGATAATTAATTTTCACTAAACAAAAATAATTATTACTGTTTGTTAAATACCAAAAGATAACCTTTGCAGACACTGATGATTAAAATTCACCAAAAGCACCGGATTAATCAAAACAGTGCTGACACTACTAATATTAACAAAAACATTTCTGCTAAAGCGATACTTCACACATACTAGACAAAGGGCACTCGACCGCATGAGATCGCTGGTGTAGCTTCAGATTATAGGACTGAGCAAAACTCTTCCCGCACTGGGAGCAACAGTATGGGCGCTCACCTGTGTGAGTTCGCTGGTGCAGCTTCAGGGGATATGACTGAGCGAAACTCTTACCACATTGGGAGCAGTGGTATGGGCGCTCGCCTGTATGGATTCGCTGGTGTTCCGACAGATTCTGTAGATTAATGAAACTCTTCCCGCACTGGGAGCAGTGGTATGGGCGCTCACCTGTGTGAGTTCGCAGGTGCACCTTCATTTTATCTGCCTGAGTGAAACTCTTCCCACACTGAGAGCAGTGGTATGGGCGCTCACCTGTATGAGTTTGCTGGTGTAACTTTAGATGACCTGACTGACTGAAACTCCTCCCACATTGGGAGCAGTGGTAAGGGCGTTCCCCTGTATGAGTTCGCTGGTGTAGCTTCAGGTGGCTTGACTGACTGAAATTTCTTCCACACTGGGAGCAGTGGTACGGGCGCTCACCTGTGTGAATTCGCTGGTGTACCTTCAGTTTATCTGATTGTGTGAAACTCTTGCCGCACTGGGAGCAGCAGTATAGGTGTTCACCTGTGTGAATTCGTTCATGCACCTTCAGAGTGATTAAGTAGCTGAAATTCTTTCCACACTGGGAGCAGTGGTATGGGCGCTCTCCTGTATGAATTCGCTGGTGTAGCTTCAGGTGACTTGACTGGCGGAAACTCTTCCCACACTGGGAGCATGGGTGGGCCCCTGGAGTGCCTGTGTGGGACTGTGGCGGGGTGGGGAGTGTCTTAGGGGGGGTGGGGTGCTGATGTGTGCTGCTGGGAGGTTGTTGGAACCCCAGAGTCCTGTTGAGCTCCTCTGGGTGAACCATCTCAATGTGCTGCTGAAGATTCACTTCCTCTGTGCAAACGAATGGGCACTGGGAGCAGGCAAAGACCTGAGAGGGCACATCAACAGCTTGTCCTGAGGAGAGAGGAGATGTGGAGGAGATATGAAGCTTATAGGAAATAGAGAAGGAAGCACATGCTGATAAACACAACCATTAGTGCAAAAGTGTGATATTGGATACAGTCTTATTTCAAAATCTTAACTCTTAATCTTAATTTCCTTTCACACAACCTGTTACCCAGCTGTCCCTGTTCCAGGATCTCCCTACTAAAATCAAAATGGCCGCGTCAGTAGTTAAGTGTGCCATTAACCCTTTAGCAATTAATGGTAAAATCACCGCATTTGCGTTCATATATTTGCGTGCATGATTGCTTCAGCTTTGTAATGGCTGACATAACTCAAAATGGAACTTGCAATGTCTAGGCTAGAGAGTTCAGCCTGGGACTTGGAGAAAATGATTATCAGTGATGTTAACCTGTGTTTTGGTTCTGGGAGGCGATGACAGGAGAAATAAGGAAGGCTTCAGCACAGATCCTGTAAAAGACAAATAAAGGCACGTTATTTAAGGTAAGACTGATAGTGATTAGAGGAGACACACAGTCCAGCTCATCATTCATACCTGGTCTCTGATGAAGATGGCAGCAGTTCCAGGGGTCTCTCCAATTGGCCAGTTGGCTTCCTCTTCCGGGTCATGACCTGACCCTTCTTCTGTCTCAGAGATCCGTTTCCTCTCAGTGGTGAGAGCTCATACCGTATCCATGGAGATCTCGCTCCCTGACCTCTTTCACTGGCCATTGGATGAGGAGGTGATGATGCAGGAAGTAAATTATCTGCAACCTCTGTGCTCTGAATCAGCACTCTAGGCTGTTTTAGCAGACAGGAAGTGACCAAAGTAGACGGCTCCTCCCCTCCCTGTTGTCCATTTTCTGATTTTATGTCGTGCACCTCCCATTTGTAAATTTGGATTATTTGATTGGGTACATGTCCCTCCATGTGTTCATCCCTCTCTTTATCTTCCTCCTTCCAGAGTCCCTCTTCATCTCTCACTCCATCCTCTCTCTCCATTTTCACACTCTGCTGCTCCCAGTCTTCCTCCTCTTCTTTCTTCATGTTGGTTAGGATGGCCTGTTGCTCTCTGCTCATCAAATATCCAGTTTTCCTCTCTGTCCTATCCTCAATGTCTTCACATCTGTCCAAACTTGACCTTGACTCCACCCCCGTGTAATCTGTGCAGTCCATCACAGATTCTGCCTTTATGTCTTTGCCTGAAGAGGAGGGGCTTAAAAATGTAATTGGGTTGGATGTGAAATCTGATTGGTTGTCGGTGTTTGTCAGCTTGGTAGAATCCACCACTCCTTGCGAGGGAGGGCGGGATGCAGAGAACAACTTGCATTCATCCATGGAGGAAAGTGTTGCTGTGGGAGAGAATGACCAGAACAATGTTTAGTGGTACAGACAAGAATTTTACAATATACACACAAAATATGAAATGATTGTTTGTGGCCTTTTTGTATTTCAAAATATAGTTATTGTACTTTAAGATTAAACATGAAATTCTTTAAGATAACCTCCACAGGAAAAAGTGAACTTTAAAGGGAGAGAATGGTAAACTAACATCTAATTTGGTTATGGAAATTACTATTTTTTTATTAAATACCTCAGGACAATTTTAACAAATCCAACGGTGCAATGCACACAGTTTTCTCTTTCTCTCCAGTGTCTCCCTTTTTGAATGGTCACTCAAGCGTCACTGTAGGCTACAACATTTGAACGTAGTTATCACACTTAATATCGGCGTCATTTCAGATTCGAATCTAAATACTACCGTCAATATGTTCGTAAATTCGGCTCCATTGTCACAGTTTGCAACAGAAAGACCTACTTATTACAGTATTCTCCCACTAAAACATATTTGGTAATTAATTGTACTACCGTCGCATATTTTGTGCAAAAGACCAAACACCGCAGCATCTGTCGCTGAAAGCTCGTAGCTGCTATTTTTCGTTTAAAATACCCCCATTAACAAAGACACACTCGAGACATACCTGTGTCCCTGTCTACATACAGTACCGTTTCCATCTTTGTGTCCGTATGTACGGGAATCTGCATGTTGACGAAATGCGTCCGAACAGATGTTTAATATGCATCTCCAGTAGCATGAATGAAAAATTATATTACTAGCCTACCGGAGCAGCGGAAATGCTTCCTTCTTTCCATCACCCCTCGTCTCTTTGTGACTCGAAAGGATTAAACCTGGTTACTATAAGTCGTGGTACCATTGATTGAATCTAGTTTTGTGTAATTAATAAATGCCCAGCGAATGATCGGTCGTCCTTTTGCCTTTTTCAGTGAAGGATACAATCACGGGATACAACTACCTTGGCGCAGTGAGGGCGCCAGGAATATTTCCCCCGGAGGTGTCCAACACTCCTGCACAGGCTTGGATATCTTGCATGCTCCTTTTTCTTATGCAGTCCGCCTCTCGACAATCAACTGGCTCTTAATTGACCCGCTTTCCTGTCACTCACTTTTGGACCAGTAGCAGAACGTGGTGTTTATAAACAAATAGTCCGACAAGGAACATTAAATCACGCCACAATAAAAAAATAAACTACGTTCAATATTGTTATATTTGGTTTTGACTGTCAACTGCTCTTCAACAAGTTTTCCTCCGTCATATACGTTAGTAACGTTACGGAAGTTGTCAACGGAATTTATTTGCAAATTTGTTCAAAACAAACATGGCTTGAGGTAGAATCTATCTTTAAGCACCTGTTCTGCACATGCAATGATCAGCAGTTTACTGGGATGGCATAGCATTAGTACTCCACAAAAAGTTATAATTTTCCATTTGTAGAACACCCTGCATACATAGGATGCATCACAGAGTGTTTCACAGAATACGATAGATGCTCTGAAGGAGGTCATTTTGACCGAAAGGTAAGCCAATTAAACTAGATTTTCAATATACTGTGTGCCAAGTTCTTCCTTTATTACAGAATACGAGAGTAAAAGAAATGGAGCAATGTAATAAAAATATATAAATCAAAAGTAAAAAAATTAGAAAAAAAAGAACATAACATTTAAGAGACAAAGAATATGGAATAAAAATAAAGAAAATTTAAAATGGTAGCGACAAAAGTCAACAAAAATTTTTTAGTTCATACAAACCAGCCAAAGTTTGTTTCTGCAAATATGCTTCCAACTTCAGTTAAAATGACTGAGTGAAATATTTCACACAAGGAAAGCAGTGATACTGGAGCTCGGTTTTTGAGTTCAGAGTATTCGAGCAGAGGAAACTCTTCCCACACTGGGAGCAGTGGTATGCCCGCTCATCCACGCGTGTGCTGGTGTGGCTTCAGATCATTTGATTTACTATTTCCACACTGGACGTGGTGGTTTGGGTGTTCCTCTCGATGAATTTGCTGATGTAGCTTCAGGTTATATTTCTTGATGAAACTCTTGCCACACTGGGAGCACTGGTACGGGCGCTCACCTGTATGGGTTCGCCGGTGTAGCTTCAAAGCACCCGACTGAGTGAAACTTTTCCCACACTGGGAGCACTGGTACGGGCGCTCACCTGTATGGGTTCGCTGGTGTAGCTTCAAAGCAGCCAACTGAGTGAAACTGTTCCCACACTGGGAGCAGTGGTATGGGCGCTCACCTGTATGGGTTCGCTCATGTAATTTCAGATTGGTTAAATGGTTGAAATTCTTCCCACACTGGGAGCAGTGGTATGGGCGCTCACCTGTGTGAGTTCGCTGGTGTACCTTAAGATGACATGAGTGACTGAAACTCTTACCACACTGGAAGCAGTGGTATGGGCGCTCACCTGTGTGAGTTCGCTGGTGTACCTTCAGTTTATGTGACTCAGCGAAATTCTTCCCACACTGGGAGCAGTGGTATGGACGCTCACCTGTGTGAGTTCGCTGGTGTAACTTTAGATAACCCAACTGACTGAAACTCCTCCCACACTGGGAGCAGTCATATGGGAGCTCACCTGTATGAGTTCGCAGGTGGTGTTGAAGATGACCTGACTGAGTGAAACTCTTCCCACACTGGAAGCAGTGGTATGGGCGCTCACCTGTATGGGTTCGCTGGTGTCGCTTCAAACCATCCGACCGAGTGAAACTCTTCTCACACTGGGAGCAGTGGTATGGGCGCTCACCTGTATGAGTTCGCTGGTGTAACTTTAGATAACCCAACTGACTGAAACTCCTCCCACACTGGGAGCAGTGGTATGGGCGCTCACCTGTATGAATTCGCTCGTGTAACTTTAGATAACCCAACTGATTGAAACTCCTCCCACACTGGGAGCAGTCATATGGGAGCTCACCTGTATGAGTTCGCAGGTGGTGTTGAAGATGACCTGACTGAGTGAAACTCTTCCCACACTGGGAGCAGTGGTATGGACGCTCACCTGTGTGAGTTCGCTGGTGTACCTTCAGTTTACGCAACTGAGCGAAACTGTTCCCACACTGGGAGCAGTGGTATGGAGGCTCACCTGTGTGAGTTCGCTGGTGTATCTTCAGTCTATGCGACTGAGCGAAACTCTTCCCACACTGGGAGCACTGGTATGGGCTTTCCCCTGTATGAGTTCGCCGGTGTAACTTGAGATGACTTGACAGGCAGAAACTCTTCCCACACTGGGAGCAAGTGTGGGGCCCAGGAGTGCCTGTGTGGGACTGTGGCGGGGGGGAGTTTTCATGTGTGCTGCTGGGAGGTTGTTGGGACCCCAGGGTCCTGCTGTCCTCATCTGGGTGAACCTTCTCAATGTGGTGCTGAAGATTCACTTCCTCTGGGTGAACGAATGGGCACTGGGAGCAGGCAAAGACCTGAGACGACACCTCAGCAGCTTGCCCTGAGGAGAGAGGAGAGAGGAGATGTGGAGGAGATATGAAGCTTATACCCAGCCTTGTCACCTTGCATGGCTGGACAGGCAAAACCCCTGCCTGTTTCAGCATCTCCCTACAAAAACAAAACAGCCTAAAGCCAATAGCCAAGTGTGCATTTTGCCCTTTAGCAATAAATGCTATAAATCACTGCAATGTAGGAGTTCCCAGTTTTTAGCTAAATTATTACTTCAGCTTTGTAATGGCTGACATAACTCAAAATGAAACTAGCAATGTCTATGCTAGAGATGTTCACCCTGGGCCTGGAGAAAATGATTAGCAGTGATGTTCACCTGCGTTTTGGCTCCTGGGGGAGATGATCGGAGGTATAAGGGAGGCTTCATCAGCACAGATCCTGTAAAAAAATATTAAAAATAAAAAAAACACAAAGGCACATTATTTTATGCAAAACTGATACTGAACAGAGGCAATCCAGCTCCTCATCATTCTTACCCGTTCCCTGATGAAGATGGCAGCAGATTCATGGGTCTCTCCATCTGGCCAACGGTCTTCCTCTTCTGGGTCATTACCTGACCCTTCTGTCTCAGTGACCCGTTTCCTCTCACTGGTGAGAGCTCATGTAGTCTCCATGGAGATTTTGCACCCTGACCTCTTCCATAGGCCACAGAATGTGAGTGTGATGGCACAGAAACCGATCCATTGCCAATTTCAAGTCGCTGAATCAGCACTCTAGGCTGTTTCAGCAAACAGGAAGTCACCAGAGCGAACAGTTCCTCCCCTTCCTGTTGCCTAAATTCTGATTCTGCTTCATTGCTCTCACATTTGAAAATGTGGGTGACTTGTTCAGTTGCATGTCCCTCCTCTGTTTCTTTCTCCATACAGAGTCCTTCTTCATCCCTCTCCATTTTCACACTCACCCTCTTCTCATCTTCATCCTCTTCCTCCTTCATGTTGGTCAGTATGTCTTTTTGCTCCTTGCTCATCAAATATCCACTTGTCCTCTCCTCCATGGCTTTGCATTGGTTCAAACTTGACCTTTGCATCTCAATACTTCCAGGCAGTATTTACAAATCCAACTAATCAATGCGCTCTCAGGTTGTTCTCTCTCTCTCTCGCTCTCTCTCCAGCTCCAAAGTCTCCCCTTTTTGAATTGTCACTCACGGCTCACTGTACAACATTTTAAATAGGTTTTTACACACCTGAATATCAGTAGCATTTCAGCTTTTACAATATGCTTGTAAATTCGGCATTGTCATAACTTACAAATATAAAAGACCTGTCACTTACAGCTACTATCACAGTAGTTTCGCACGAAACTAATTAATTGCACTACTTTCGCATAGTATTACAAGCTACAATGCAAGGACTAAAACACCGGTCTATCTGTTGCTGAACACTCCTTTAATAGACACCGTTATACATACCTCTAATTTGTTTCCATCGCTGAGGCAAATACATAATAAGAATGATAAGAGAGCCGTCAAAAAATGGATTTAAAACGTAAAGCCATGTAGTAGTACGAACGCATGGAAGACCGCAGCTAAAATTCTGTTAACTCCATTTACTTCCGAACTATTTATTTCCGACGACGGGCAGGCTCATTGTGACCCGGAAATTATTAACTGGTTGCCAAGACAACGAATCACGAACAGGTCTGTGCTGGGAAGATAGACTGTATAAAAATATGGAAACGATCGAATTATAAAAAAAAGTATTGTGTATGTAATAAATGACCGAATGAAACATGACCTGTTCTCGTTTTCCTCCTTCAATGAAGGCTACAATCACACGATTCCCCGAAGCACCTTTTGTAGAAGAGGATTTCGCCGATACATAACTACAAGTTCAATAATTCTCTGCATCTGAAAGTTTTTTATTTAAACATTTCTTTAAATATTTTGGAATAACATTTCAATTTCTGATATAAATGAATAAAGGGAAAAAAATCGTAAGAATGTATATAAAATATATTTTAGAAAAAGAATATTCTATAAAAATATATATCACAGTACATTTACATGACAATGTCAGAACCCATAGTGTGACATTATATAAATTGGTTTCACGCTTCACATTAAGTCAATTTAACAGTTATTCTATTGGCAAAGGGCACGTAATAGCACATATGTCTAATGTCACCCCATGCACCGATTTGTTAATTTATTGTTTTACTTGGACATGATCGTAATATTTTGTGGTTAAATCAGGGACAGTTTGAGTCCTTGTATAGTTGCTGTGTCTCATGTGCTTAGTGGATGCCTGGACTTCATTCCCATATAAAGGTCCCCCTTTTCCCTACTGCGCAGTCTCTGGCTCCAGTTTGTACAACATGGCGGCACCCACAAACTGCACTTCCTGGGCTTCAAAACCCTTTTGAACAAGCTCATGGAGAGTCAATGGGTGACGTCACAGTGACTTGGTCCATATTTTTTTGACCGTCCATGGTGTGAGCGCTCACCTGTGTGAGATCGCAGGTGCAGTGACAGATGCCCAGTCTGAGTGAATTTTCTTCCACACTGGGAGCAGTGGTATGGGTGTTCACCTGTGTGAGTTCGCTGGTGTACTTTCAGAGTACACGATTGGCTAAAGCTCTTTCCACACTGGGAGCAGTGGTATGGGCGTTCGCCTGTATGGATTCGCTGGTGCACCTTCAGAGTATGTGACCGACTGAAATACTTTCCACACAGGGAGCAGTGGTACGGTCGTTCCCCTCTATGAGTTCGCTGGTGTAGCTTCAGATTATTCAGCTGAGAGAAACTCTTCCCGCACTGGGAGCAGTGGTATGGCCGCTCACCTGTATGGGTTCGCTGGTGTACCGTCAGAGTGCTTGACTGAGTGAAACTCTTGCCGCACTGTGAGCAGTAGTACCGGCGCTCACCTGTATGAACTTGCTGGTGTACCTTCAAAGTGCTTAAGTGGGCAAAACTCTTCCCACACTGGGAGCAGTGGTACGGGCGCTCACCTGTGT